>NW_027258138.1:0-114135 GCF_045791955.1 Oncorhynchus clarkii lewisi | reverse complement strand
CAGCTAGTCTACCTGGTTGGATCCCCTGAGCTCCATAACAACAGCTAGTCTACCTGGTTGGAGATCCCCTGACTCCATAACAACAGCTAGTCTCCTGACTGAGATCCCTGACTCCATAACAACAGCTAGTCTACCTGGTTGGATCCCCATTATCTGACTCCATAACAGCAGCTAGTCTACCTGGTTGGATCCCTTGACTCCATAACAACAGCTAGTCTACCTGGTTGGATCCCCTTAGACCCATAACAACAGCTAGTCTACCTGGTTGGATCCCCTGACTCCATAACAACAGCTAGTCTACCTGGTTGGATCCCTGAGCTCCATAACAACAGCTAGTCTACCTGGTTGGATCAATATCATGGATAATCTGATAGAGCAGCCACTATAGTACCTGGTGATACTAATGGGTAATCTGATGAGCAGCCACTATCCATACTGGTCAATATAATGGATCTTCTGATACCAGCAGCCACTATAGTACCTGGTCAATATAATGGATACTCTGATAGAGCAGCCACTATAGTACCTGGTAAATATAATGGATACTCTGATACAGCAGCCACTATAGTACCTGGTCAATATAATGGGTAAT
Organism: Oncorhynchus clarkii lewisi; assembly: GCF_045791955.1. NCBI lineage: Eukaryota > Metazoa > Chordata > Actinopteri > Salmoniformes > Salmonidae > Oncorhynchus > Oncorhynchus clarkii. Next base: position 113,543 of record NW_027258138.1, on the reverse strand, counting down.
CTGATAGAGCAGCCACTATAGTACCTGATCAATATCATGGATAATCTGATAGAGCAGCCACTATAGTACCTGGTCAATATAATGGATACTCTGATAGAGCAGCCACTATAGTACCTGGTCAATATGATGGGTAATCTGTGCACTGGGGGCAACAAGCGGATACACTGGTGACACGCGTCCCACTTCCGACTCCTTTCTCTGTCAAATATGATCTATTATATTGTCAAGACAGCCGATTGGCCGCTCTAACAATGGAAATACATGACCTCAATGATTAAAAGGCAGGCGAGATCAGGTGGGACCGTTCTAACCAATGAGAGGGAATACAGTCATTTGAACAACAGACACAACTATGATGTTTTCCTCAAAGTTGCCAGTGGGGTGATAGTGGATGGTATGTCTGGACTAATGGTCTGTTTACATAGCAGTCATTAACGTGACAGGTTAGGAGGAGAATTAACACAGCAGGTTAGGAAAGAATTAACACGGCAGGTTAGGAGGAGAATTAACACGGCAGGTTAGGAGGAGAATTAACACGGCAGGTTAGGAGGAGAATTAACACGGCAGGTTAGGAGGAGAATTAACACGGCAGGATAGGAGGAGAATTAACACGGCAGGATAGGAGGAGAATTAACAGGTTAGGAGGAGACTTAACACAGCAGGTTAGGAGGAGAATTAACACAGCAGGATATGAGGAGAATTAACACAGCAGGATAGGAGGAGAATTAACACAGCAGGATAGGAGGAGAATTAACACAGCAGGATAGGAGGAGAATTAACACAGCAGGTTAGGAGGAGAACTAACACAGCAGGTTAGGAGGAGAACTAACACGGCAGGTTAGGAGGAGAACTAACACGGCAGGTTAGGAGGAGAATTAACACGGCAGGTTAGGAGGAGAATTAACACGGCAGGTTAGGAGGAGAATTAACACGGCAGGTTAGGAGGAGAATTAACACGGCAGGTTAGGAGGAGAATTAACACGGCAGGTTAGGAGGAGAATTAACACGGCAGGTTAGGAGGAGAATTAACACGGCAGGTTAGGAGGAGAATTAACACGGCAGGTTAGGAGGAGAATTAACACGGCAGGTTAGGAGGAGAATTAACACGGCAGGTTAAGGAGGAGAATTAACACGGCAGGTTAGGAGGAGAATTAACACGGCAGGTTAGGAGGAGAATTAACACGGCAGGTTAGGAGGAGAATTAACACGGCAGGTTAGGAGGAGAATTAACACGGCAGGTTAGGAGGAGAATTAACACGGCAGGTTAGGAGGAGAATTAACACGGCAGGTTAGGAGGAGAATTAACACGGCAGGTTAGGAGGAGAATTAACACGGCAGGTTAGGAGGAGAATTAACACGGCAGGTTAGGAGGAGAATTAACACGGCAGGATAGGAGGAGAATTAACAGGTTAGGAGGAGACTTAACACAGCAGGTTAGGAGGAGAATTAACACAGCAGGATATGAGGAGAATTAACACAGCAGGATAGGAGGAGAATTAACACAGCAGGATAGGAGGAGAATTAACACAGCAGGATAGGAGGAGAATTAACACAGCAGGTTAGGAGGAGAACTAACACAGCAGGTTAGGAGGAGAACTAACACAGCAGGTTAGGAGGAGAACTAACACAGCAGGTTAGGAGGAGAACTAACACAGCAGGATAGGAGGAGAATTAACACAGCAGGTTAGGAGGAGAATTAACACGGCAGGATAGGAGGAGAATTAACACGGCCGGTTAGGAGGAGAATTAACACGGCAGGTTAGGAGGAGAATTAACACGGCAGGTTAGGAGGAGAATTAACACGGCAGGTTAGGAGGAGAATTAACACGGCAGGTTAGGAGGAGAATTAACACGGCAGGTTAGGAGGAGAATTAACACGGCAGGTTAGGAGGAGAATTAACACGGCAGGTTAGGAGGAGAATTAACACGGCAGGTTAGGAGGAGAATTAACACGGCAGGTTAGGAGGAGAATTAACACGGCAGGTTAGGAGGAGAATTAACACGGCAGGTTAGGAGGAGAATTAACACGGCAGGTTAGGAGGAGAATTAACACGGCAGGTTAGGAGGAGAATTAACACGGCAGGTTAGGAGGAGAATTAACACGGCAGGATAGGAGGAGAATTAACACGGCAGGATAGGAGGAGAATTAACACAGCAGGATAGGAGGAGAATTAACACAGCAGGATAGGAGGAGAATTAACACAGCATGTTAGGAGGAGAACTAACACAGCAGGTTAGGAGGAGAATTAACACAGCAGGTTAGGAGGAGAACTAACACAGCAGGATAGGAGGAGAATTAACACAGCAGGTTAGGAGGAGAATTAACACAGCAGGTTAGGAGGAGAATTAACACAGCAGGTTAGGAGGAGAATTAACACAGCAAGATAGGAGAAGAATTAACAAAGCAGGATAGGAGGAGAATTAACACAGCAGGATAGGAGGAGAATTAACACAGCAGGTTAGGAGGAGAATTAACACAGCAGGTTAGGAGAATTAACACGGCAGGTTAGGAGGATAATTAACACAGCAGGATAGGAGGATAATTAACACAGCAGGTTAGGAGGAGAACTGACACGGCAGGATAGGAGGAGAATTAACACAGCAGGATAGGAGGAGAATTAACACAGCAGGTTAGGAGGAGAATTAACACAGCAGGTTAGGAGGAGAATTAACACAGCAGGTTAGGAGGATCATAAAGCGATACCAACCTTGTTTCAGCAGGATGTTGTATATGTCCCTTATGTCAGGCCTTATTGGAAAGGATTTATTGATAATATCTGTTGGGAAAAAGTTTGGATGTTGCCACACACATACCTACTTGTTAACAAAAAATTAAGTAAGTTTACTTTAAAATTATATATAAAAATCAACCAGCCAACCACTATGTGAAGACGTTTAAGGAAAACATCAACTCAAATTGTATCTTTTGTAATGACCACCCAGAAACAGTGTTGCATCTTGTCTTGGCATTGTATTCATGTAAAGAAAACTGTGGCAAGACATCAGTAGATTTATAATGGAATATATTCATGAAGATCTTACACTATTGTGGAGAGATGTACCGCTTGGATTCTTTACCTACGATAGAAATTAGCTGAACATTTTTTGATGTAATTAATTTCATTATTCTTTGGGCCAAATTTCATATTCACAAATGTAAATGTACAAACAAAAACACCACATTTTCTTACCTTGCAAAAAGAAATGTGAACTGTATTTTAAGACAATTAAATACTTTACTAACAGAAACGCTGTTATAATTATAAGTGTCTGTATGTCCCTTAATAAGGCCCGTGTGTAAAATGTGATATTTTACCCCCAAATTGTATTTTGTATATTAATTTATATTGTAATGAAACAGCAGGGAGCTGTTACAATATATACTTGTGTTCCCACGCGTACTTCCTGTATGGATTCGTGCAACGTGGCAGGTTCGGATGAGAACAGTTTATATGCACATTGTTGCGCGTCTCTTTTACTTGACGAGACGTACTTTTATTTAACGACAGCTGTACATAATTCCGATGCACGTCTTCTTTCGGGAAATGAAAGTGAGCTAGTTTCCCACAGTCTTTCGTGAGGATGATAATCACCTTTAATGTGCTGGCAATCACCGATAACAATAATACTATATTTTTTTGTTAGCCCTGTAGCCTATATCACATCACTTTGGATCTTATTGACTAGGCGAATCACTATAAATCAACACAAATGTAAATAAGCCTAAAATAATCATTCTTGGAAGTTTAAATCAATATTGTAATAACATGACGGATGTCTTACCCCCTAAATCATCACTCGCAATTTCTACATTAAAATGTAAAAGAACGCTACACACGTCTTAAACATTCCTCTTTGATGATAACGGTCTTCTTCTTCTTCTTCTATTTCTGTGGGGTTTAAGGAGGACTGTATCCCAAAATATGTATTGCCGCCACCAACTGGACGTTTTGAACAAAAAACAAAAAAATCCATGCATAAAAGTGAAACTAACTTAATCCACCCTAATAAAAATAGTACATTGCCAAAACAAACAACACTCCCACTTCTTCCTTCTTGTAGTTCTCCATATCTCCCGTCTCAGGCTCTAGGATCTGAAAGGCTGGTACGGCTCTGTGGAGGAAAGGGAGAGCGGAGGGATGTTGAGAGACGGACCCTCAGTCTGCTGTTCTCCCCCTCTGCTGAGACTGACCCTCGGTCTGCTGCTCTCTCCCTCTGCTGAGACTGACCCTCGGTCTGCTGCTCTCTCCCTCTGCTGAGACTGACCCTCGGTCTGCTGCTCTCTCCCTCTGCTGAGACTGACCCTGAGTCTGCTGCTCTCTCCCTCTGCTGAGACTGACCCTCAGTCTGCTGCTCTCCCCCTCTGCTGAGACTGACCCTCAGTCTGCTGCTCTCTCCCTCTGCTGAGACTGACCCTCAGTCTGCTGCTCTCTCCCTCTGCTGAGACTGACCCTCAGTATGCTGCTCTCTGCTGAGACTGACCCTCAGTCTTCTGCTCTCTCCCTCTGCTGAGACTGACCCTCAGTCTGCTGCTCTCTAACTCTGCTGAGACTGACCCTCAGTCAGCTTCTCTCTCCCTCTGCTGAAACTGACCATCAATCTGATGCTCTCTACCTCTGCTGAGACTGACCCTCAGTCTTCTGCTTTCTCCCTCTGCTGAGACTGACCCTCAGTCTGCTGTTCTCCCCCTCTGCTGAGACTGACCCTCAGTCTGCTGCTCTCTCCCTCTGCTGAGACTGACCCTCAGTATGCTGCTCTCTCCCTCTGCTGAGACTGACCCTCAGTATGCTGCTCTCTCCCTCTGCTGAGACTGACCTTCAGTATGCTGCTCTCTCCCTCTGCTGAAACTGACCTTCAGTCTGCTGCTCTCTACCTCTGCTGAGACTGACCCTCAGTATGCTGCTCTCTCCCTCTGCTGAGACTGACCCTCAGTATGCTGCTCTCTCCCTCTGCTGAGACTGACCTTCAGTCTGCTGCTCTCTCCCTCTGCTGAGACTGACCCTCAGTCTGCTGCTCTCTCCCTCTGCTGAGACTGACCCTCAGTCTGCTGCTCTCTCTCTCTGCTGAGACTGACCCTCAGTCTGCTGCTCTCTCCCTCTGCTGAGACTGACCATCAGATACAGGCACCATCAGCCCAGTAAAATATAAAGCAAATTATTTAAGTGTATGCTCACTCAGCTGTGCCTCACAAGTAATACAACAATTGATCTATTACCGGTGTGATCATATAGCCTCCCTCAAATTTTTAAATATCTATATTTTTTTAACGTCCTGAACAGCAATGCATTGGGCAGGTAAATTCAAGCAAAGCCCGTATGTGGTGATAATGTATTGGGCCTGTAGCTTACTGCACAAACCTCAGTGCTACAGAACTGTTTTTAATGGGTTAAAGTTTTTTAAGTCAGGTAAATAAAAAAATCAGAGCGGTAGATCGAGGAGACAATGTTTCAGAAAAAATGATAAGAAACAACTTTTCCTAGACTGAAATAGAGGTGCTAGTGTCAGATATTAAATAGAGGTGCTAGTGTCAGATATTGAATCGAGGTGCTTGTGTCAGATATTGAATAGAGGTGATAGTGTCAGATATTGAATATAGGTGATAGTGTCAGATATTGAATAGAGGTGCCAGTGTCAGATATTGAATCAAGGTGCTAGTGTCAGATATTAAATAGAGGTGCTAGTTTCAGATATTGAATAGAGGTGCTAGTGTCAGATATTGAATCGAGGTGCTAGTGTCAGATATTGAATAGAGGTGCTAGTGTCAGATATTGAATAGAGGTGCTAGTGTCAGATATTGAATAGAGGTGCTGGTGTCAGATATTGGATAGAGGTGCTGGTGTCAGATATTAAATAGAGGTGCTAGTGTCAGATATTGAATAGAGGTGCTAGTGTCAGATATTGAATAGAGGTGCTGGTGTCAGATATTGAATAGAGGTGCTAGTGTCAGATATTGAATAGAGGTGCTAGTGTCAGATATTGAATAGAGGTGCTGGTGTCAGATATTGGATAGAGGTGCTGGTGTCAGATATTAAATAGAGGTGCTAGTGTCAGATATTGAATAGAGGTGCTTGTGACAGATATTGAATAGAGGTGCTAGTGTCAGATATTGAATAGAGGTGCTGGTGTCAGATATTGAATAGAGGTGCTAGTGTCAGATGTTGAACAGAGGTGATAGTGTCAGATATTGAATAGAGGTGCTAGTGTCAGATATTGAATATAGGTGATAGTGTCAGATATTGAATAGAGGTGCTAGTGTCAGATATTGAATAGAGGTGATAGTGTCAGATATTGAATATAGGTGATAGTGTCAGATATTGAATAGAGGTGCTGGTGTCAGATATTGAATAGAGGTGCTAGTGTCAGATATTGAATAGAGGTGCTAGTGTCTCTGTTCACATAAATGATAAAATGGTAGAAAATTCAAACTAAATAAAACCATACATGGATCACTTCCTCATTTAGCCTTGCCACACCCCCCATGGATCACTTCCTCATTTAGCCTAGCCACACCCCCAATGGATCACTTCCTCATTTAGCCTAGCCACACCCCCAATGGATCACTTCCTCATTTAGCCTAGCCACACCCCCCATGGATCACTTCCTTATTTACCTAGCCACACCCCCCATGGATCACTTCCTCATTTAGCCTAGCCACACCCCCAATGGATCACTTCCTCATTTAGCCTAGCCACACCCCCAATGGATCACTTCCTCATTTAGCCTAGCCACACCCCCCATGGATCACTTCCTTATTTACCTAGCCACACCCCCCATGGATCACTTCCTTATTTACCTAGCCACACCCCCCATGGATCACTTCCTTATTTACCTAGCCACACCCCCCAGTGGACATGTATCATTGTTACAGAGTAAATATCTATATATTATTCTCCTCCATTACCGTTTCATTTACTTCTCACTTCCCCCCCTCCTGCTGCTCCCCCTATGGACATTCCACAACAGACTCTTACCCCTGATTGGTTCAAACCAAGTGATCCATGGGGGGTGTGGCTAGGCTAAATCAGGAGCTCTCCCTGGTCAGACCCAACTCAATGTACCATAGTACACATGTCAATCAGGAGCTCTCCCTGGTCAGACCCAGCAGTTGTCTTATATATGGCTATACACAGACAAGTTATATTTGAATGATTTGGCATAATTAATTACCATTTTGTTTCAATGATGTGACCGACCAATACTGACAGACCAACACCTCACCAGTCTTTTTCGCTCTAAGATGAGACCTTGAAACTGAGATATCTCCTTCTCAAGTCTGGGCTTACTGCCAAATTATAGCTACTGATAGTGAGGATTTGTACAGTCAGCCACTTAATGAACACACATTGGTTTATAGAAAAGCACACACGCATCACATGTGTTTAAAGAATAGCAAACATTACAATTTAAACATATATTTTTTATTTTTTTATTTTAATTTTACCCCTTTTTCTCCCCAATTTCGTGGTATCCAATTGTTGTAGTAGCTACTATCTTGTCTCATTGCTACAACTCCCGTACTGGCTCGGGAGAGACGAAGGTTGAATGTCATGCGTCCTCCGATACACAACCCAACCAAGCCGCACTGCTTCTTAACACAACACGCATCCAACCCGGAAGCCAGCCGCACCAATGTGCCGGAGGAAACACCGTGCACCTGGCAACCTTGGTTAGCGCGCACTGCGCCCGGCCCGCCACAGGAGTCGCTGGTGCGCGATGAGACAAGGACACCCCTACCGACCAAGCCCTCCCTAACCCGGACGACGCTAGGCCAATTGTGCGTCGCCCCACGGACCTCCCGGTCGCGGCCGGTTACGACAGAGCCTGGGCGCGAACCCAGGGACTCTGATGGCACAGCTGGCGCTGCAGTACAGCGCCCTTAACCACTGCGCCACCCGGGAGGCCCAATTTAAAATAATTTAAGTGTCTTTGTCCACAGACTAGGAGACAGGCCTCAGCATCTTCAGATTAGGTGGAGAAATGTCTTTGTCCACAGACTAGGAGACAGGCCTCAGCATCTTCAGATTAGGTGAAGAAGTGTCTTTGTCCACAGACTAGGAGACAGGCCTCAGCATCTTCAGATTAGGTGGAGAAGTGTCTTTGTCCATAGACTAGGAGACAGGCCTCACTCAGCATCTTCAGATTAGGTGGAGAAGTGTCTTTTGTCCACAGACTAGGAGACAGGCCTAAGCATCTTCAGATTAGGTGAAGAAGTGTCTTTGTCCACAGACTAGGAGACAGGCCTCAGCATCTTCAGATTAGGAGAAGAAGTGTTCTTTGTCCACAGACTAGGAGACAGGCCTCAGCATCTTCAGATTAGGTGGAGAAGTGTCTTTGTCCACAGACTAGGAGACAGGCCTCAGCATCTTCAGACTAGGAGACAGGCCTCAGCATCTTCAGATTAGGAGAAGAAGTGTTCTTTGTTCACAGACTAGGAGACAGGCCTCAGCATCTTCAGATTAGGTGGAGAAGTGTCTTTGTCCACAGACTAGGAGACAGGCCTCAGCATCTTCAGATTAGGTGGAGAAGTGTCGTTGTCCACATACTAGGAGACAGGCCTCAGCATCTTCAGATTAGGTGCTACAAGACAGAGGATGTAGGAGAGATCAGAAAGTATGGAGAAGAATGAGGAGTGAGATACACCTGAGATAATGATGTGATGATGTCCTATGATACACCTGAGATAATGATGTGATGATGTCCTATGATACACCTGAGATAATGATATGATGATGGTCCTATGATATACCTGAGATAATGATGTGATAATGGTCCTATGATACACCTGAGATAATGATGTGATGATGTCCTATGATACACCTGAGATAATGATATGATGATGGTCCTATGATATACCTGAGATAATGATGTGATAATGGTCCTATGATACACCTGAGATAATGATGTGATGATGGTCCTATGATATACCTGAGATAATGATGTGATGATGGTCCTATGATATACCTGAGATAATGATGTGATGATGGTCCTATGATACACCTGAGATAATGATGTGATAATGGTCCTATGATACACCTGAGATAATGGTCCTATGATACACCTGAGATAATGATGTGATGATTGTCCTATGATACATCTGAGATAATGGTCCTATGATACACCTGAGATAATGATGTGATGATGGCCCTATGATACACTTGAGATAATGATGTGATGATGGCCCTATGATACACCTGAGATAATGATGAGATAATGATGTGATGATGGCCCTATGATACACCTGAGATAATGATGAGATAATGGCCCTGTGAAACACATGAGATAATGATGAGATAATGGCCCTATGATACACCTGAGATAATGATGTGATGGTCCTATGATACACCTGAGATAATGATGTGATGATGGCCCTATGATACACCTGAGATAATGATGTCCAATGATACACATGAGATCTGTGATGATGGTCATATGATAAGAGTAATTTATTACAGGCAGCAACACAAAAAAACATGCTTCCATTCTGAAAAGTACTTTATCTTTGATCTGGGTAGCTATGTTTTTATTTGACCTATATTTAATCATTCCACATATTCAAGGGAGGGAGAAAAGAAACCGGTCTTACCTAGATTCACTCAAGAACTTAACAAGATGGTGTTCATGTTCACTGAGAGCTTTGAGACAAGCTCCCATCACTTCTGGTCCTTTAGGGAGGACTGCGTTCAGTAGTTTTCTCATTCGCTCCTGTTCAGTTGTTTCACCTGTTATTCTGGAGTACTCTTCATCACCAATCATGCTCTTTGACGACAGATCATCTGCTATTGGTATTGGGTTTTTGACTCCCTGAATGAGTTCAGCCCTGTGTTTCTTCAGAAACTCCTCAGCAGGAATCCCAGAGAGTGTTAATGCTGAAGGGGGGTGAAATAAATTAATATGTCTTTAGGGTGAACAGCAGCTGTTTCTACATCTAACAGTTATCATTCCTCTGATAGTCATTTCTTGTATAGAGCTGACTCCAGGGTTGTGGTTAATTCATATTCAAGTCAGTCAATAAAAAATAAATTAAAAATTGTCTTCCCATTAGTCATTGAAAATTGATGCCTTTTTCCGATTATTGAATTTGAATTTCAGTTTACTTCCTGAATGGACTGACTTATTTGGAATTGACGCCTACCCTGGCTGACACGATTGTCTATTCTACATAACATACTTGCAAAAGTGTTCATACCCCTTGGATTTCTCTATTGTGTTACATAGTGGGATTAAAATGGATTTAACTGTAATGTTTTGTCAACTATTTACTGAAAATACTCTGTAATGCCAAAGTGGACCTGTCCCCCATACAGGAGAAAACTGAGGATGGATCAACAACATTGTAGTGACTCCATCATAACGACTTAAATGACAGAGTGAAACACAACACATCACTGAATAACTGCCTCCTTATTTTCAAGCATGGTGGTGGCTGCTTCATGGTATGGGTATGCTTGTCATCAGCAAATACTGGGGAGTTTTTCAGGATGAAAAGAAACAGGATGGAGCTAAGAACAGGCAAAATCCTAGAGGAAAACCTAGTTCAGTCTGCTTTACACCAGACACAGGGAGATGATTTCACCTTTCAGCAGGACAATAACACAAGGCCAAATCTACACTGGAGTTTCTTACCAAGAAGACATTGAATGTTCCTGAGTGGCCAAGTCACAGTTTTGACTTAAATCTGCTTGTAAATCTTTGACAAGATGTGAAAATGGCTGTCGAGCCATGATCTCCAACATCTTGACAGAGCTTGAAGCATTATGAACATAATAATGGGCTAATATTGTACAATCCAGGTGTGTAAAGCTCTTAGTGTCATGCCCGGACCATAGAGAACCCTTGGTTCGTGACATATTTCTATGTTGGTGTTTTGTATGGTTCCCAATTAGTTGCCTCTAATTGGGGATCATATTTAGGTAGCCATTTTTCCCACCTGTGTTTGTGGGATATTGTTTGCATTGGTGCTTGTGTCACCACATAGTAACGGTGTGTTGATTGTTTATTGTTTTGGTTAAAGAAGTTTCACTTTAAATAAATATGTGAACCTCAACAAACGCTGGGCCTTGTTCCGTCTCTTACAATAACCGTGACACTTAGAGACTTACCCAATAAGACTCCCAGCTGTAATGACTCTTAGAGACTTACCCTAGAAGACTCCCAGCTGTAATGACTCTTAGAGACTTACCCAAGAAGACTACCAGCTGTAATCACTCTTAGAGACTTACCCAAGAAGACTCCCAGCTGTAATGACTCTTAGAGACTTACCCAAGAAGACTCCCAGCTGTAATGACTCTTAGAGACTTACCCAAGAAGCCTCCCACCTGTAATGACTCTTAGAGACTTACCCAAGAAGACTCCCAGCTGTAATGACTCTTAGAGACTTACCCAAGAAGACTCCCAGCTGTAATGACTCTTAGAGACTTACCAGAGAAGACTCCCAGCTGTAATGACTCTTAGAGACTTACCCAAGAAGACTCCCAGCTGTAATGACACTTAGAGACTTACCCAAGAAGACTCCCAGCTGTAATGACTCCTAGAGACATACCCAAGAAGACTCCCAGCTGTAATGACTCTTAGAGACTTACCCAAGAAGACTCCCAGCTGTAATGACTCCTAGAGACTTACCCAAGAAGACTCCCAGCTGTAATGACTCTTAGAGAATTACCCAAGAAGACTCCCAGCTGTAATGACTCTTAGAGACTTACCCAAGAAGACTCCCAGCTGTAATGACTTGTAGAGAATTACCCAAGAAGACTCCAAACTGTAATGACTCTTAGAGACATACCCAAGAAGACTCCCAGCTCTTAGAGACTTACCCAATAAGCCTCCCAGCTGTAATGACACTTAGAGACTTACCCAAGAAGACTCCCAGCTGTAATGACTCTTAGAGACTTACCCAAGAAGCCTCCCAGCTGTAATGACTCTTAGAGACTTACCCAAGAAGACTCCCAGCTGTAATGACACTTAGAGACTTACCCAAGAAGCCTCCCAGCTGTAATGACTCTTAGAGACTTACCCTAGAAGACTTCCAGCTGTAATGACTCTTAGAGACTTACCCAAGAAGACTCCCAGCTGTAATGACTCTTAGAGACTTACCCAAGAAGACTCCCAGCTGTAATGACACTTAGAGACTTACCCTAGAAGACTCCCAGCTGTAATGACTCTTAGAGACTTATCCAAGAAGACTCCCAGCTGTAATGACTCTTAGAGACTTACCCAAGAAGACTACCAGCTGTAATGACTCTTAGAGACTTACCCAAGAAGACTTCCAGCTGTAATGACTCTTAGAGACTTACCCAAGAAGACTCCCAGCTGTAATCACTCTTAGAGACTTACCAAAATGTACCCTTAAATACATTTAAACTCTGTTTTTACACCATTCCTGACATTTACTCTTAGTAGAAATTTCCTGTCTTAGGTCAGTAACAGATCACCACTTTATTTTTAAGAATGTGAAATGTCAGAATAATAGTAGAGTGATTTTATTTCAGCTTTTACTTCTTTCATCACATTCCCAGTGGGTCAGAAGTTTACATACACTCAATTAGTAGTTGGACAGCATTGCCTTTAAATGGTTTAACTTGGGTCAAATGTTTTGGTTAGCCTTCAAACAAGCTTCTCACAATAAGTTGGGTGAATTTTGGCCCATTCCGCCTGACAGAGCTGGTGTAACTGAGTCAGGTTTGTAGGCCTCTTTGCTCGCACACACTCTTTCAGTTCTGCCCACAAATGTTCTATAGGATTGAGATCAGGGCGTTGTGATGGCCACTCCAATACCTTGACTTTGTTGTCCTTTAAGCCATTTTTGTCACAACCACAACCTAAGTGTTTGGTGGTAACTTCCGACTTTAACTGTATGTTCTTTGACATTACACAGTATTTTGTGGAGATTGTTTACAAAAATTACAATTAAATCCCTTTTAATACCACTTTGTAACACAATAAAATGTAATGAAGACCTTCATCACCCCACTGAACAAGACCCATGAAGACCTTCATCACCCCACTGAACAAGACTCATGAAGACCTTCATCACCCCACTGAACAAGACCCATGAAGACCTTCATCACCCCACTGAACAAGACTCATGAAGACCTTCATCACCCCACTGAACATGACTCATGAAGACCTTCATCACCCCACTGAACATGACTCGTGAAGACCTTCATCACCCCACTGAACAAGACTCATGAAGACCATCACCCCACTGAACAAGACTCATGAAGACCTTCATCACCCCACTAAACATGATTCATGAAGACCTTCATCACCCCACTGAACATGATTCATGAAGACCTTCATCACCCCACTGAACATGATTCATGAAGACCTTCATCACCCCACTGAACATGACTCATGAAAACCTTCATCACCCCACTGAACATGACTCGTGAAGACCTTCATCACCCCACTGAACAAGACTCATGAAGACCATCACCCCACTGAACAAGACTCATGAAGACCTTCATCACCCCACTAAACATGATTCATGAAGACCTTCATCACCCCACTGAACATGATTCATGAAGACCTTCATCACCCCACTGAACATGATTCATGAAGACCTTCATCACCCCACTGAACAAGACTCATGAAGACCTTCATCACCCCACTGAACAAGACCCATGAAGACCTTCATCACCCCACTGAACAAGACTCATGAAGACCTTCATCACCCCACTGAACAAGACCCATGAAGACCTTCATCACCCCACTGAACAAGACTCATGAAGACCTTCATCACCCCACTGAACATGACTCATGAAGACCTTCATCACCCCACTGAACATGACTCGTGAAGACCTTCATCACCCCACTGAACAAGACTCATGAAGACCATCACCCCACTGAACAAGACTCATGAAGACCTTCATCACCCCACTAAACATGATTCATGAAGACCTTCATCACCCCACTGAACATGATTCATGAAGACCTTCATCACCCCACTGAACATGATTCATGAAGACCTTCATCACCCCACTGAACATGACTCATGAAAACCTTCATCACCCCACTGAACATGACTCGTGAAGACCTTCATCACCCCACTGAACAAGACTCATGAAGACCATCACCCCACTGAACAAGACTCATGAAGACCTTCATCACCCCACTAAACATGATTCATGAAGACCTTCATCACCCCACTGAACATGATTCATGAAGACCTTCATCACCCCACTGAACATGATTCATGAAGACCTTCATCACCCCACTGAACAAGACTCATGAAGACCTTCATCACCCCACTGAACAAGACCCATGAAGACCTTCATCACCCCACTGAACAAGACTCATGAAGACCTTCATCACCCCACTGAACATGACTCATGAAGACCTTCATCACCCCACTGAACATGACTCGTGAAGACCTTCATCACCCCACTGAACAAGACTCATGAAGACCATCACCCCACTGAACAAGACTCATGAAGACCTTCATCACCCCACTAAACATGATTCATGAAGACCTTCATCACCCCACTGAACATGATTCATGAAGACCTTCATCACCCCACTGAACATGATTCATGAAGACCTTCATCACCCCACTGAACATGACTCATGAAAACCTTCATCACCCCACTGAACATGACTCGTGAAGACCTTCATCACCCCACTGAACAAGACTCATGAAGACCATCACCCCACTGAACAAGACTCATGAAGACCTTCATCACCCCACTAAACATGATTCATGAAGACCTTCATCACCCCACTGAACATGATTCATGAAGACCTTCATCACCCCACTGAACATGATTCATGAAGACCTTCATCACCTCACTGAACATGATTCGTAAAGACCTTCATCACCCCACTGAACATGATTCATGAAGACCTTCATCACCCCACTGAACATGACTCACGAAGGTCTTCATCACACTACTGAACATGACTCACAAAGGTCTTCATCAACCCACTGAACATGACTCACAAAGGTCTTCATCACACCACTGAACATGACTCACGAAGGTCTTCATCACCCCACTGAACATGACTCATGAAGACCTTCAACAGTGTCTTTCATCACAACTTGAAGAGACGTTAGCTCTGTAACCTCGTCCACAAAGACAAACTTACGTGTTGGATGAGAGTCTTTGCTGTATTCATCTGAAAGACAAACAAGAGAAAATATCATAAAACACTTTAATAGCATCTGTTAGAAAAGGACATTGATGATTGACATACTGTTCATGTCCAGTATTACTTACCTTTTGATACCACTGATTTCCATACTGTCCTCTCATCATCCCCGATTAACTCCATCTCAATGTCCACCCCTGTGTTTCCCATTATCATCTTACAACAGCTTGGTGTGGTGTTTGCAGGTAACAGCTGAATCTTCTGTAGGAGGCCATATGGTGCAACGATTGAGACAACAGAGAGAGAGAGAGAGAGAGAGAGAGAGAGAGAGAGAGAGAGAGAGAGAGAGAAATAGAATGATATTCCAGTAATTCATATACAATATGACAGATTCTTGTCCTCAGCCTGATAAGTACTGCACCTCTGGATAGATGGAAGTGGAGAGGGGATTCTTGAATGCAAACCAGCTGTTCAGCTTTAAGGACCTGTTTGGACTCGACAGGAGAAATTCTGAATATCCTTGGGACACCTGATCTTTCTCCCGTTCCCGAACAGCCTGCAAAATGAGAGATGTAAGTAGTCAGTCACAACAATGTAGTCTCATAATTCACACAACATGCAGCTCACTGGACAATCCATTTTTGTCAACACTATCGTTATTGATTTACCATTATTTTATCAGATAAGTTGACTGAGAAGAGATTCTCTTTTACAGCAACGACCTGGGGAATAGTTACAGGGGAGAGGGGATAAATGAGCCAATTGGAAGCTGAGGATGATTAGGTAGCCATGATGATATGAGGGTCAGATTGGAAGTTTAGCCAGGACACCGGGGCTAACACTCATACGATAAGTGCCATGGGATCTTTAGTGACCATGGAGAGGACACCCGTTTTAACGTCCCATCTGAAAGACAGCTACAAAGGGCAATGTCCCCTTCACTGCCCAGGGGCAATGTCCCCTTCACTGCCCAGGGGCATTGGGTTCTCCTCCGACCAGAGGGATGTGTGCCATCTACTGGCTCTTCAACTGAATGAGACAGAAATAGATTTGTCACAGAGCTGCATGTTGTCTTTGTAATCTAGAGATTTTCAACAAACTATCAGCTTTCCTTCAATAAGATTCAACATACTGTTGTCACTTCAGTGATAGTGGCTCACCTCTTTCTGACTGGAGTTTCTGAGGAGCAGGTACAGCCTTGAAATTATTGTTGACTTTTTTACTGCCATGTAGAGGACCACATCACAGTGTACATCTACGATCCAAGAAAGGATATAGCTCAGTATAACAGCGATAGCTGAGAACTTGGGATGGAGAATCTTAGCATGGAATCTGGTGACCTCATGCACTTCCTCTAAAGACACTCCACGTTCCTCTACATGAAGAATCTTCATCTCATTCCTCAGGGAAGGGTTGGTCCCTGAACAACACAATAAAAAGGAGACAGAAAGACATATTATATTATTCATCCAACTAAAACACACAGAATATGCAGTACCAGATCACAGTAAACTCAAACTCCCATAATACTTTATTCATTAATTCAGGAAGTGAAACTCAGTTACATGGAAATGTCTTTCTGAATACTAATTCTATATGGTTTTACCTAAACAGACAAAGTGTGGCAGATGAACTTCCTCCAGTTCACCTAACTCCATAGTGATGTCCAGCAATGGACCACCTTGTGTGTACTGCATGTCTTTCAGAAGTTGACTGTAGGGTTCCCAGTTCCTGAAGTGATACTTCAGAATGACATCTCTCTTACACAGCCAGCGGAGCCCAGACACTGTGCACTCATAACTCCCTTTGGGTGTCCTGTGCCTTATGGCAACAACAATATGTGGTAGAGAGGGTCAATGGTCAAATGGAGAGGTTGGATTAGAAGACTATTCCCAAAGGTAATAGGGAAATACACTAGCAAGTGGAATGAAATGTTAAAAGTAGTTATTTTACCTGAACATTGTCACTCCCTGGACAGTGGAAGTCAAGGGTTCAATCTGAAGCCAGTGTGTGGAGTCCTGAACAAGGACAAGCATGTCAGTAATACATATGGGGCCTGTTTCCTGGACACAGATTGAGTCTAGTGCTGGACTAAAAAGCATGCTCAATGGAAGTTTCAATAGAAAGTTCTTTAAGGTCCAGGACTAGACTTAATCTGTGTCTGGGAAACTGGCCAATTATACCAAAGTATCTGATCTAAATGTATTTATTCAATGTTACATGGAATGCTGGTGATATATTGATTACACTGTTCAATGAACAAAGGTGACAACAGATAAAATCCTGCATGACTATGTCATGACGTTGCCCTTTTTTGGGTACAGCAAGCCCCATCCCCCTCTCCCTGCCTCCTACAACTAGGCTGCTGTGGTCAGAGAGGTCATACATTCCTGGAGGAGATGATCTCCTCACGGCCACAGTATAGAGACAGAGTGAATTTTCATAGAGAACAATGGAATTTCTTCCACCTCACAGAACTGGAGGTCCGAACGACATTTATGTTCTGGAGAAAGTATAAAATATCGGTGAAGAATTCAGTCCGGTTGCTACAATTTGGTGAAACTCATGAGAGACAATACGGCCACATTACCATAACGCTGTTTACATAATAGCCTCAGATATGAGGTTTACATCTAATTGTTGTATAAGATGAATGAGTGAAGAGGAAACTGTTTGTTTAACGAAGGAAACTCCAATTTCCTTTTGAGTTTAACTAAATCAGAGGAAAGCCCATGAGCCCAGTTCGGACCGGGCGTCGTGAGACAGCCTTTTTTCTGCAACTCCCAAATAAACCCCCCCCACCTTGAGAATTTATCACCAGACCATGTTTCTCTCCATTACAAGAGGACAAAGGTTGCAGACCAGCTTTCCTCGATAACGAGAGGGCCAAGGTTTGAGACCAGACTGCTGAATCTTTTAACCATCCCACGTGGTTAAACTATTAGACTATCGATAACGACAAAATAAGAACAAGTCTTTGACGTTAATTACTAGGAATTCGGTATCATTGAACATGAAGAACGACAACCGCAGAAAACATCTATTCTATAACGAAATGAATGAATGTCACTCTGAACTATCCATTCTATAATTATCGACTGTGTGTTGTCGACCCCCCACTTCCCTTTTGTACACCATGCCGCAATGCCGGTTTATCCCACTAGGGAAACTCCGTTATCATTTCCTTGTAACGATCAACTGTTTGTTTATGCATTTCTGTGAATTACTTAGTTAGTAAATAAATGATTTAAGACAATTGATGTATGGATGACTCATAGTGAAGACTGGGTTTGTGCAGATAACCAACAATTTTATGACGTTTGGAATGAGACTAAAGTGAGGTCAAATAAATAATTCATTAATTCGAAGACTAATTGATCAGATATAAAATATCTGAAAAGTTACATTAGGAAAATTATAACTTTGAATTCTGAATATTTTCCTTGGTGCCCCGACTTCCTAGTTAATTACAGTTACATGATTAATCAGTTTAATCACGTTATACTAATTACAGAGAATCTTTGATAAAAACTTAAAGTCTTCATTTAATGATAGTAAAGACAAGACATATACAAGCAGAACACAGGACTGTCTATATCCCAGTATGAATGGTTGGTCAGTACACACCTGGCTTTGAGACTGTGTTTATATTACTAAAGCAGAACACAGGACTGTCTATATCCCAGTATGAATGGTTGGTCAGTACACACCTGGCTTTGAGACTGTGTTTATATTACTAAAGCAGAACACAGGACTGTCTATATCCCAGTATGAATGGTTGGTCACTACACACCTGGCTTTGAGACTGTACCTGACTCCTGCAGGTATGTAAAAGTAAGAATTGACATTTTGACTTACCTCAACATGGTCACAAGTCTTACAGCTCTGAGGAATCCCTGAAGTCAAAAGTAGTTGTTATTTAAAATGGACAATCTCATGTAATAATGAATTAATAATTATTAAATAGACTTGTAATATAACTAAGCAACAGTCTCAGAATGTACACTCATTAGCATACCATAATCTGACATTAGCGTTATATTAATTAATGTTTGTGGAAGCAGGAAACAACATCGTTCTGGTCCGTGTTTTGTAGATGTTGGGGGTCTGATTTCTGCTAGATTCTAGGATGAGAGTTTAAAGGTAGAGTCAGCTAAATTATGTTGTACGAGCAGCACCACAGATATTGTGATGAGCAAGATGCCCGACTTCTCTCTCACACAGTCACACACAGTAACTGCCATGTGCACCGGTCCTTTTCACTCTCTTACAGCGGCGAGGTTGAGTGTTCGCCACGGGACCAAAACAGCGGAGAAGTTTAGCGCTCCAACACTCTTAATTGTTGTAGAAATTGACCCACTATGCTGTTTACTTTGTGCATCTACGTCATATCGCTGACTCTACCTTTAAGTTTGTTTTGACTGTGCTCCTTGTCTGGGACTCAAGTATAATGAATGCTTTAAAACTACTTTGAGTTAAAAACAATTATCAGTTAAGTCTGGGGCGGCAGGGTAGCCTAGTAGTTAGAGCATTGGACTAGTAACCGGAAGGTTGCAAGATCAAATCCCCGAGCTGACAAGGTACAAATCTGTCGTTCTGCCCCTGAACAGGCAGTTAACCTAGGCCGTCATTGAAAATAAGAATTTGTTCTTAACTGACTTGTCTAGTTAAATAAAGGTTAAAAAAAATAAAAAATTAAACTCACATTTCTCAGGTCCAGGCTTGATCCAACACTCTCCATCATGGTCTCTGGTGTTCTCAGGTCCAGGCTTGATCCAACACTCTCCACCATGGTCTCTGGTGTTCTCAGGTCCAGGCTTGATACAACACTCTCCACCATGGTCTCTGGTGTTCTCAGGTCCAGGCTTGATACAACACTCTCCACCATGGTCTCTGGTGTTCTCAGGTCCAGGCTTGATACAACACTCTCCACCATGGTCTCTGGTGTTCTCAGGTCCAGGCTTGATACAACTCTCTCCACCATGGTCTGTAGTTGTATTTCTGTAGGTCCAACAGAACACATTACAACACACCACTACTACTAATCTAACTGTCTGTAGGTCCAACAGAACACATTAAAACACACCACTACTACTAATCTAACTGTCTGTAGGTCCAACAGAACACATTACAACACGCCACTACTACTAATCTAACTGTCTGTAGGTCCAACAGAACACATTAAAACACACCACTACTACTAATCTAACTGTAGGAATGATTCCAGAGGAAAACACATGATGAAACATTGCTATTTGACTCACCTCTGAATGTGTTGGTCATCTATCTGACGCAGGGTCACTGAGGTCACTGAGGAGGAGGAAACGCCAAACCCAGGATAGAGGGGTTCAGTGAATGTGGTGTGTTCTGTGTAAAGGTGTGTCAGTGTACCAGAGGAGGACACACTATAGAAGGACAAAGTACCAGCTGACCAGATACACTCCAACTCTGTTAGAAACAGGGCCAGGGATGGATCTGCAACAGACTCCAGGATGGTAAAAGCAATAACCACTATGAGAGCAGAATAAACACCAGGACTTCTTATTGCCTCCAATGTCACTGTCAACCCCCCTTCCCTTCCTCTTCATTCCTCTGTACACCACACCAATGA
Organism: Oncorhynchus clarkii lewisi; assembly: GCF_045791955.1. Taxonomy (NCBI): domain Eukaryota; kingdom Metazoa; phylum Chordata; class Actinopteri; order Salmoniformes; family Salmonidae; genus Oncorhynchus; species Oncorhynchus clarkii. The sequence goes on along the minus strand of NW_027258138.1, from coordinate 92,848 downwards.
CTGCCCCGGTACCATCCATCTCCACCTCCCAGTAATGACGACACCCAGATAAGCCTTCTCTGCAGAGAACCTGATAAAGACAATCAAATCTGTCTGGATGGTCTTCATAATGCTGGTCCTCCACCACCCGTGTCACCTTCCTGTTCCCCTCAGACAGTATCAGGTGTGGGTGTGCTGTATTTGGGTCCAGGGTGAGATGACAGGCATCTGTAGACAAAATGAGAGCTTAATCAAACCACATCTTCATATAAAATATTGTGTTTTGTAGTTACAGAACAAGTATTGATTAGTTAATATGTTACTATAGTGCTGAATATGCAGTTAATTAGGATTGAAGAGACTTACATTTCCTCAGCCCTGATTTCAGCCTGCACTCTCCACCATGATCCACACTGTAGGAGAAACAGGTTATTGACTGACAAAGACCTAATAAAGCAGTCAACATTTAAACCATATTGTTGTGTTCTGGTGCACTATCCCAGTTCATTACTATCCTACCTACTGCATACAGAACGGAGTACAGTTCATTACTAGAGACATACAGGTATTCTATCCTACCTACTGCATACAGAACGGAGTACAATTCATTACTAGAGACATACAGGTATTCTATCCTACCTACTGCATACAGAACAGAGTACAATTCATTACTAGAGACATACAGATATTCTATCCTACCTACTGCGTACAGTACGGAGTACAATTCATTACTAGAGACATACAGGTATTCTATCCTACCTACTGCGTACAGAACGGAGTACAATTCATTACTAGAGACATACAGGTATTCTATCCTACCTACTGCGTACAGAACGGAGTACAATTCCAACAGGATATCAGAGATGCAGAAGAAGAGTATTCATGTGGTGATGATGTATGCTGTGTTGGAGTGCTCTGCCTGCTGGGTAGACTTCCTCTTAATTCTACCATCATGTCACTGAACCTACTACACTACAGTTGTGGCCAAAAGTTTTGAGAATGACACAAATATTAATTTTCACAAAGTCTGCTGCCTAAGTTTGTATGATGGCAATTTGCATATACTCCAGAATGTTATGAAGAGTGATCAGATGAATTACAATTAATTGCAAAGCCCCTCTTTGCCATGCAAGTGAACTGAATCCCGAAAAAACATTTCCACTGCATTTCAGCGCTGCCACAAAAGGACCAGCTGACATCATGTCAGTGATTCTCTCATTAACACAGGTGTGAGTGTTGACGAGGACAAGGCTGGAGATCACTCTGTCATGCTGATTGAGTTCAAATGACAGACTGGAAGCTTCAAAAGTAGGTTGGAATCACAGTTCTTCCTCTGTCAACCATGGTTACCTGCAAGGAAACACGTGCCGTCATCATTGCTTTGCACAAAAAGGGCTTCACAGGCAAGGATATTGCTGCCAGTAAGATTGCACCTAAATCAACCATTTATCGGATCATCAAGAACTTCAAGGAGAGCAGTTCAATTGTTGTGAAGAAGGCTTCAGGGCGCCCAAGAAAGTTCAGCAAGCGCCTGGACACCCCCCTATCCACATCGATGGAACAGTAGTGGAGAGGGTAGCAAGTTTTAAGTTCCTCGGCATACACATCACAGACAAACTGAATTGGTCCACTCACACAGACAGCATCGTGAAGAAGGCGCAGCAGCGCCTCTTCAACCTCAGGAGGCTGAAGAAATTCGGCTTGTCACCAAAAGCACTCACAAACTTCTACAGATGCACAATCGAGAGCATCCTGGCGGGCTGTATCACCGCCTGGTATGGCAACTGCACCGCCCTCAACCGTAAGGCTCTCCAGAGGGTAGTGAGGTCTGCACAACGCATCACCGGGGGCAAACTACCTGCCCTCCAGGACACCTACACCACCCGATGTCACAGGAAGGCCATAAAGATCATCAAGGACATCAACCACCCGAGCCACTGCCTGTTCACCCCGCTATCATCCAGAAGGCGAGGTCAGTACAGGTGCATCAAAGCTGGGACCGAGAGACTGAAAAACAGCTTCTATCTCAAGGCCATCAGACTGTTAAACAGCCACCACTAACACTGAGTGGCTGCTGCCAACACACTGACACTGACTCAACTCCAGCCACTTTAATAATGGGAATTGATGGGAAATGATGTAAATATATCACTAGCCACTTTAAACAATGCTACCTTATATAAATGTTACTTACCCTACATTATTCATCTCATACGCATACGTATATACTGTAATACATGTATCACTAGCCACTTTATACTATACTATGCCACTTTGTTTACATACTCATCTCATTTGTACATACTGTACCCGATACCATCTACTGTATCTTGCCTATGCTGCTCTGTACCATCACTCATTCATATATCCTTATGTACATATTCTTTATCCCCTTACACTGTGTACAAGACAGTAGTTTGGAATTGTTAGTTAGATTACTTGTTATTACTGCATTGTCGGAACTAGAAGCACAAGCATTTCGCTACACTCGCATTAACATCTGCTAACCATGTGTATGTGACAAATAAAATTTGATTTGATTTGATTTGATTTAAAGTTGATTCAGCTGCGGGATCGGGGCACCACCAGTACAGAGCTTGCTCAGATAGGGCAGCAGGCAGGTGTGAATGCATCTGCACGCACAGTGAGGCAAAGACTTTTGGAGGATGGCCTGGTGTCAATAAGGGCAGCAAAGAAGCCACTTCTCTCCAGGAAAAACATCAGGGACAGACTGATATTCTGCAAAAGGTAAAGGGATTGGACTGCTGAGGACTGGGGTAAAGTCATTTTCTCTGATGAATCCCCTTTCCGATTGTTTGGGGCATCCGGAAAAAAGCTTGTCCGGAGAAGACAAGGTGAGTGCTACCATCAGTCCTGTGTTATGCCAACAGTAAAGCATCCTGAGACCATTCATGTGTGGGGTTGCTTCTCAGCCAAGGGAGTGGGCTCACTCACAATTTTGTCTAAGAACACAGCCATGAATAAAGAATGGTACCAGTACATTCTCTGAGAGAAATTTCTCCCAACCATCCAGGAACAGTTTGGTGACAAACAATGCCTTTTCCAGCCTGATGGAGCACCTTGCCATAAGGCAAAAGTGATAACTAAGTGGCTCGGGGAACAAAACATTGATATTTTGGGTCCATGGCCAGGAAACTCCCCAGAACTTAATCCCATTGAGAACTTGTGGTCAATCCTCAAGAGGCGGGTAGACAAACAAAAACCCACAAATTCTGACAAACTCCAAGCATTGATTATGCAAGAATGGGTTACCATCAGTCAGGATGTGACCCAGAAGTGAATTGACAGCATGCCAGGGTGGATTGCAGAGGTCTTGAAAAAGAAGGGTCAATACTGCAAATATTGACTCTTTGCATCAACTTCATGTAATTGTCAATAAAAGCCTTTGACACCTATGAAATGCTTGTAATTATACTTCAGTATTCCATAGTAACATCTGACAAAAATATCTAAAGACACTGAGGCAGCAGACTTTGTGAAAATGTATATTTGTGTCATTCTCAAATCTTTTGGCCACGACTGTACATATGACACAACCGCTGCTCACACTATTAGGACATCTATTCTGACTTACTTCAGCTTCATCAGTTTATATGTGGGATCCACCAGAGCAGCTGAAAGCAGTTCCCCTGCAGAGTCTCCTGGGTGATTGTAGCTCAGGTCCAGCTCTTTCAGGTGGGAGGGGTTTGACCTCAGAGCTGAAGACAGAGCAGCACAGCCCTCCTCTGTGACCAGACAGCCAGACAGCCTGCAGAGAGATACACAACATATTTATTTTGATACTGTCGCAAAGCTAACTAAAAAGCAGCATTCCCAAGAGAGGATGGCTTTCACTTCAGCAGTGATAAATTCATGAACTTCTTTGAGGAAAAGATCATGATCATTAGAAATCAAAATACGGACTCCTCTTTAAATCTGCGTATTCCTCCAAAGCTCTGCACAACTCTGCCAGGAGGTAGGATCAAGAGAGACACTCAAGTGTTTTAGTACTATATCTCTTGACACAATTATGAAAATAGTCTTGGCCTCTAAACCTTCAAGCTCCATACTGGACCCTATTCCAACTAAACTACTGAAAGAGCTGCTTCCTGTACTTGGCCCTCCTATGTTGAACATAATAAACGGCTCTCTATCGACCGGATGTGTACTAAACTCACTAAAAGTGAATAAAGCCTCTCTTGAAAAAGCCAAACCTTGACCCAGAAAATATAAACTATCGGCCGATATCGAATCTCCCATTCCTCTCAAAAATGTTAGAAAAAGCTGTTGCGCCGCAATTCACTGCCTTCCTGAAGACAAACGATGTATACGAAATACTTCAGTCTGGTTTTAAACCCCATCATAGCACTGAGACGGCACTTGTGAAGGCGGTAAATTACCTTTTTAATAATGGCGTCAGACCGAGGCTCTGCATCTGTCCTTGTGCTCCTAGACCTTAGTGCTGTTTTTGATACCATCGATCACCACATTATTTTGGAGAGATTGGAAACCCAAATTGGTCTATACGGACAAGTTCTGGCCTGGTTTAGATGTTATCTGTCGGAAAGTTATCAGTTTGTCTCTGTGGATGGTTTGTCCTCTGACAAATCAACTGTAAATTTCAGTGTTCCTCAAGGTTCCGTTTTAGGACCACTATTGTTTTCACTATATATTTTACCTCTTGGGGATGTAATTCGAAAACAAAATGTTAACTTTCACTGCTATGCGGATGACACACAGCTGTACATTTTGATGAAACATGGTGAAGCCCCAAAATTGCCCTCCCTGGAAGCCTGTGTTTCAGACAAAGGAAGTGGCTACTTCTAAACTTTTAAACTCAGACAAAACAGAGATGCTTGTTCTAGGTCCCAGGAAACAAAGAGATCTTCTGTTAAATCTGACAATTAATCTTGATGGTTGTACAGTCGTCTCAAATAAAACTGTGAAGGACCTTGGCGTTACTCTGGACCCTGATCTCTCTTTTGACGAACATATCAAGACTGTTTCAAGGACAGCTTTTTTCCATCTAAATAACATTGCAAAAATGAGACATTTTTGGTCCAAAAATGATGCAGAAAAATGTATTCATGCTTTTGTCAATTCTAGGTTAGACTACTGCTTTGCTCTACTTTCCGGCTACCCGGATAAAGCACTAAATCAACTTTAGTTAGTGCTAAATACGGCTGCTAGTATTCTGACTAGAACCCAAAAATGTGATCATATTACTCCAGTGCTAGCCTCCCTACACTGGCTTCCTGTTAAGGCAAGGGCTGATTTCAAGGTTTTACTGCTAACCTACAAAGCATTACATGGGCTTGCTCCTACGTATCTTTCCGATTTGGTCCTGCCGTACATACCTACACGTACGCTACGGTCACAAGACGCATGCCTCCTAATTGTCCTTAGAATTTCTAAGCAAACAGCTGGAGGCAGGGTTTTCTCCTATAGAGCTCAATTTTTATGGAATCGTCTGCCTACCCATGTGTGAGACGCAGACTCGGTCTCAACCTTTAAGTCTTTATTGAAGACTCATCTCTTCAGTGGGTCATATGATTGAGTGTAGTCTGGCCCAGGAGTGTGAAGGTGAACGGAAAGGCACTGGAGCAACGAACCGCCCTTGCTGTCTCTGTCTGGCCGGTTCCCCTCTCTCCACTGGGATTCTCTGCCTCTAACCCTATTACAGGGTCTGAGTCACTGGCTTACTGGTGCTCTTCAATGCAGTCCCTAGGAGGGGTGTGTCACTTGAGTGGGTTGAGTCACTGACGTGGTCTTCCTGTCTGGGTTGACGCCCCCCCTTGGGTTGTGCCGTGGCGGAGATCTTTGTGGGCTATACTCAACCTTGTCTCAGGATGGTACGTTGGTGGTTGAAGATATCCCTCTAGTTGTGTGGGGGCTGTGCTTTGGCAAAGTGGGTGGGGTAATATCCTGCCTGTTTGTCCCTGTCCGGGGGTATCATCGGATGGGACTACAGTGTCTCCTGTTTTACCAAGCTCAGTACCGACCTGACTGAAACAGTGTGTGTAGTTTACAGCCTGGATCCTCCAGTCCAGCAGACAGCAGTGTAACTCACCTCAGTACCAACCTGACTGAAACAGCTGTACTTACCCCAGTGTGTGTAGTTTACAGTCTGGATCCTCCAGTCCAGCAGACAGCAGTGTAACTCCTGAGTCCTGCAGGTCATTGTCTCTCAGCTCCAGTTGTTTCAGTTGTGAGTTGGGTGAACTCAGGACTGAGGCCAGATCTGAACAGCAACCCTCTGTCAGACCACACTGACCTAGACTAGAGGGGAGTAGAGGACAAACTTGAACGCTTGCAACACACACACACACACCCATACACACGCACGCACACACACACACCTCAGTGTGTGTAGTTTACAGTCTGGATCCTCCAGTCCAGCAGACAGCAGTGTAACTCAGCTCAGTACCGACCTGACTGAAACACCTGTACTTACCCCAGTGTGTCTAGTTTACAGTCTGGATCCTCCAGTTCAGCAGACAGCAATGTAACTCCTGAGTTCTGCAGGTCATTGTCTCTCAGCTGCAGCTGTTTCAGTTGTGAGTTGGGTGAACTCAGGACTGAGGCCAGATCTGAACAGCAACCCTCTGTCAGACCACACTGACCTAGACTAGAGGGCAGAAGAACACATGATTAACACATGTTTAAAACATCCACATAATAACTCATACTGAAGATATTTAACTCACACTAGTGTCTGTATGTTGCAGAGTGGACTGGTTAGTCCAACACAGAGCAGCTCCACTCCTCTGTCTCCCAGGTCATTGTAGCTGAGGTCCAGTTCTATCAGGGGGGAGTTTGGTGTCTGCAGAGCTGAGGCCAGAGTCTCACAGGATTCATATGTGAGTTTACAGCCAGCTAGTCTGAAGAGAGGATATAGTCTGTTAGATATACAAATCCTTCATTATAATGATACTGTATACATCAACTCAATAACATAACTCACAGTGCTCCAGTCTGGAGAGAGGATATAGTCTATTAGATATACAAATCCTTCATTATAATGATACTGTATACACATCAACTCAATAACAGAACTCACAGTGCTCTCTTGCAGGTTTTCACTATCGGCAGCAACCTCTGATAACCTTTCTCTGATGTGTTGTATGTCTTGAGGTCAAACTCCTCCAGCACCTCCTCTGACATCAGTAACAGGTAGGCCAGGGCTGAACATTGGTCAGGTTTTAGTCTTGTTTCTGAAAGAGTTCCTGATCGCAGGGAGGTCTGCATGTCTTCAACTAGAGAGTTGGAACCAAGTTCATTCAGACAGTGGAACAAGTTGATGATCCTTTCTGGTGAGGATTCCTCCTCGATGATGTCTGAAAGGTACCTGACTGTTCTCTCAACTGTTTTCTTATTGCTCCGTGTGGTACTTCCTGTCTGTGTCAGAAGGCCTCGTAACAGATTCTGATTGGACTCCAGTGAGAGACCCAGAAGGAAGCGGAGGAACAGGTCCAGGTGTCCATTCTCACTCTTCAAGGCCTGGTCCACTGCTCTCCTGTGTAAGTCAGACAACTGGATTGACTCCTTCTCTTCATCATCACTAGTGGTGGGAAAAACATTTTCCTTCTTGTCCAGACATGATTCTAAAGCATGCACTGCTGCTAGAAACTCCTGAATGCTCAGATGCACAAAGCTGTAGACCTTCTCTTGGTACAGCCCAGATTCTTTTTTAAAGATCTCTGTACACAATGCTGAGTACTCTGATGCCTCTGTGACGTCAAGACCACACACTCTCAGGTCCTCCTCGTAGAAGATCAGGTTGCCCTTCTGCAGCTGTTGGAAAGCCAGCTTTGCCAGTTTCAGGATCATCTCTTTGTCTGACTGAGACAGTTCCTTTGGGCTTGTCTCTGTGGCTTTGTTGTACTTCCTGTTCTTCACAATGATTTGGATGAGCATGAAGTGTGAGTACATCTGGGTCAGAGTTTTGGGGACTTCATCCTTCTCTGTCTCTTTCAGCATCATCTCAAGGACTGTGGCTGATATCCAACAGAAGACTGGTATGTGGCACATGATGTGTAGGCTCCTTGATGTCTTCATGTATTTGATGATTTCATTGGCCAGATTCTGATCTGTGATTTTCTTCCTGAAGTACACCTCCTTCTGTGGATCATTGAACCCTCGTACCTCTGTCACTTGGTCAACACACTCAGGAGGGATCTGATTGGCTGCTGCGGGTCGTGTGGTTATCCAGAGGAGAGCAGAGGGAAGCAGATTCCCCTTGATGAGGTTTGTCAGTAGCACGTCCACTGAGGTTGGCATCGTGACATCACAGCACTTCTCATCATTTGTTAAGTCTAGAGGAAGCCGACACTCATCCAGACCATCAAAAATGAAAACAGTTTTGGTTTCACCATCTTCAATGCTGTCAATCTCTTTCAGCTCTGGGAAGTAGTGGGAAAGAAGTTGCATCAGACTGTATTGGTCCTTTTTCAGGTTCAGATCACGGAAAGGAAGAGGAAACATGAAATGAACGTCCTGATTTGCTTTTCCCTCTGCCCAGTCAAGGATGACCTTCTGCACAGAGACTGTTTTTCCAATGCCAGCGATTCCTTTGGTCAGCACAGTTCTGATTGGTTTGTCTTGTCCAGGTAACGGCTTGAAGATGTCGTTGCATTTGATTGGTGTCTCTTGTGTGGGTTGTTTCTTGGATGCCATCTCTATCTGTCTAACCTCATGTTCATTATTGAGCCCTCCACTTCCATCCTCTGTGATGTAGAGTTCTGTGTAGATGTCATTGAACAGATTTTGGTTTCCATGGTGTCCAATTCCTTCAGATATGTGTTGATACTTGTGTTGCAGTTTAGCCTTAATGTCTTGTTGGACTGTCAGAAGAGTTGCACCTGTAGGAAAACAATGAGAGTTGGGACTCATAAGTTAATGTGTTTGTTTTATAAGGGCCTTTGTACCATTCTTTGTGATATTGTATGAAACAGTCTTACTTCTTCTGTCCAGAAGGTTGTGTGTGATCTTTAATGCATCCTCACTGTCCAAACTCTCCACTTCCTTATTGTCATCTGGTAATGGTTCCTGGCTGAAAGCAGGTGGCTGATCACTCTTCATTGATAGCAGGATGGTTGTAGGTGACTCTGATCTGGGCTTCTGGACACTGAACAAAACAGGGAGACAGATCATCTCATCAATACCTCATCTACATCCTTTTAACAACTGTATAGTGGAACTTCTAGAAGTCCTGATGCTTCTTTTAAAGCTACAGTCTGGAATTGGTAAATCCATTTCTGGCCTTTTTAATGAATGATATAGACCTACATTTTACTGTGGGACAAAAAAGTATTTAGTCAGCCACCAATTGTGCAAGTTCTCCCACTTAAAAAGACGAGAGAGGTCTGTAATTTTCATCATAGGTACACTTCAACTATGACAGACAAAATGAGAAACAAAATCCAGAAAATCACATTGTAGGATTTTTTATGAATTTATTTGCAAATTATGGTGGAAAATAAGTATTTGGTAAATAACAAAATGTTATCTCAATACTTTGTTCTATACCCTTTGTTGGCAATGACAGAGGTCAAAAATTTTCTGTAAGTCTTCACAAGGTTTTCACACACTGTTGCTGGTATTTTGGCCCATTCCTCCATGCAGATCTCCTCTAGAGCAGTGATGTTTTGTGGCTGTTGCTGGGCAACATGTGGTTGAGATCTGGAGACTGGCTAGGCCACTCCAGGACCTTGAAATGCTTCTTACGAAGCCACACTTTTTTTTGCCCGGGCGGTGTGTTTGGGATCATTGTCATGCTGAAAGACCCAGCCACGTTTCATCTTCAATGCCCTTGCTGATGGAAGGAGGTTTTCACTCAAAATCTCACGATACATGGCCCCATTCATTCTTTCCTTTACACGGATCAGTCGTCCTGGTCCCTTTGCAGAAAAACAGCCCCAAAGCATGATGTTTCCACCCCCATGCTTCACAGTAGGTATGGTGTTCTTTGGATGCAACTCAGCATTCTTTGTCCTCCAAACACGACGAGTTGAGTTTTTACCAAAAATTTATATTTTGGATCATCCTAATGCTCTCTAGCAAACTTCAGACGGGCCTGGACATGTACTGGCTTAAGCAGGGGTACAAGCCTGGCACTGCAGGATTTGAGTCCCTGGCGGCGTAGTGTGTTACTGATGGTAGGCTTTGTTACTTTGGTCCCAGCTCTCTGCAGGTCATTCACTAGGTCCCCCCGTGTGGTTCTGGGATTTTTGCTCACCGTTCTTGTAATCATTTTGACCCCACGGGGTGAGATCTTGCGTGGAGCCCCAGATCGAGGGAGATTATCAGTGGTCTTGTATGTCTTCCATTTCCTAATAATTGCTCCCACAGTTGATTTCTTCAAACCAAGCTGCTTACCTATTGCAGATTCAGTCTTCCCAGCCTGGTGCAGGTCTACAATTTTGTTTCTTGTGTCCTTTGACAGCTCTTTGGTCTTGGCCATAGTGGAGTTTGGAGTGTGACTGTTTGAGGTTGTGGACAGGTGTCTTTTATACTGATAACAAGTTCAAACAGGTGCCGTTAATACAGGTAACGAGTGGAGGACAGAGGAGCCTCTCAGGTCTGTGAGAGCCTGAAATCTTGCTTGTTTGTAGGTGACCAAATACTTATTTTCCACGATAATTTGCAAATAAATTCATTAAAAATCCTACAATGTGATTTTCTGGATTTTTTTTCTCATTTTGTCTTTCATAGTTGAAGTGTACCTATGATGAAAATGACAGGCCTCTCTCATCTTTTTAAGTGGGAGAACTTGCACAATTGGTGGCTGACTAAATACTTTTTTGCCCCACTGTAAGTAATTTGGGAACACTTTCATTAGTTTGATATAAGAGAACTGTATATTTTGAAAATTCATTTCTTACCTCTTAGAACTTGTGTCTTGAGTCATTTTAGAGGCAGTGGTCCCCTCCTCTGTCTCCCCAGAGAGACTCATTTTAGAGGCAGTGGTCTCCTCTCTCTCCCCAGAGAGACTCATTTTAGAGGCAGTGGTCTCCTCCTCTCTCTCCCCAGAGAGGCTCATTTCAGAGGCAGTTGTCCCCTCCTCTCTCCCCCCAGAGAGACTCATTTTAGATGTAAGTCACAGCTCACTCAGCTACAATAAGCAATAACAGAACAGTCAATATTTCTGAACATTGAAAAACAATTAACAATTACCACACTTTTACTGTCTGTGGTCAGAGTTCAGACACTTCTTGCTGCATTTAAACATACACAGCCCAAAATTATTAATTTGATTTGGATCCCCACTAGCTGACTCCATAACAACAGCTAGTCCACCTGGTTGGATCCCCTGACCCCATAACAACAGCTAGTCTACCTGATTGGATCCTAATTAGCTGACTCCATAACAACAGCTAGTCTACCTGGTTGGATCCCCTGACTCCATAACAACAGCTAGTCTATCTGGTTGGATCCCCTGACTCCATAACAACAGCTAGTCTACCTGGTTGGATCCCCTGACTCCATAACAACAGCTAGTCTACCTGGTTGGATCCCCTGACTCCATAACAACAGCTAGTCTACCTGGATGGATCCCCTGACTCCATAACAACAGCTAGTCTACCTGGTTGGATCCCCTGACCCCATAACAACAGCTAGTCTACCTGGTTGGATCCCTTGACTCCATAACAACAGCTAGTCTACCTGGTTGGATCCCCTGACCCCATAACAACAGCTAGTCTACCTGGTTGGATCCCCTGACCCCATAACAACAGCTAGTCTACCTGATTGGATCCCCTGACTCCATAACAACAGCTAGTCTACCTGGTTGGATCCCCTGACTCCATAACAACAGCTAGTCTACCTGGTTGGATCCTCTGACTCCATAACAACAGCTAGTCTACCTGGTTGGATCCCCTGACTCCATAACAACAGCTAGTCTACCTGGTTAGATCCCCTGACTCCATAACAACAGCTAGTCTACCTGGTTGGATCCCCTGACTCCATAACAACAGCTAGTCTACCTGGTTGGATCCCCTAACTCCATAACAACAGATAGTCTACCTGGTTGGATCCCCTGACTCCATAACAACAACCAGTCTACCTGGTTGGATCCCCTGACTCCATAACAACAGCTAGTCTACCTGGTTGGATCCCCTGACTCCATAACAACAGCTAGTCTACCTGGATGGATCTCCTGACTCCATAACAACAGCTAGTCTACCTGGTTGGATCCCCTGACTCCATAACAACAGCTAGTCTACCTGGTTGGATCCCCTGACTCCATAACAACAGCTAGTCTACCTGGATGGATCTCCTGACTCCATAACAACAGCTAGTCTACCTGGTTGGATCCCCTGACCCCATAACAATGGCTAGTCTACCTGGTTGGATCCCCTGACTCCATAACAACAGCTAGTCTACCTGGTTGGATCCCCTGACTCCATAACAACAGCTAGTCTACTCCATAACAGGTAGTCTACTCCCCTGATTCCATAACAACAGCTAGTCTACCTGGTTGGATCCCCTGACTCCATAACAACAGCTAGTCCACCTGGTTGGATCACCTGAATCCATAACAACAGCTAGTCTACCTTGTTGGATCCCCTGACTCCATAACAACAGCTAGTCTACCTGGTTGGATCCTCTGACTCCATAACAACAGCTAGTTTACCTGGTTGGATCCCCTAACTCCATAACAACAGATAGTCTACCTGGTTGGATCCCCTGACCCCATAACAACAACCAGTCTACCTGGTTGGATCCCCTGACTCCATAACAACAGCTAGTCTACCTGGTTGGATCCCCTGACTCCATAACAACAGCTAGTCTACCTGGATGGATCTCCTGACTCCATAACAACAGCTAGTCTACCTGGTTGGATCCCCTGACTCCATAACAACAGCTAGTCTACCTGGTTGGATCCCCTGACTCCATAACAACAGCTAGTCTACCTGGATGGATCTCCTGACTCCATAACAACAGCTAGTCTACCTGGTTGGATCCCCTGACCCCATAACAACGGCTAGTCTACCTGGTTGGATCCCCTGACTCCATAACAACAGCTAGTCTACCTGGTTGGATCCCCTGACTCCATAACAACAGCTAGTCTACCTGGTTGGATCCCCTGACTCCATAACAACAGCTAGTCTACCTGTTTGGATCCCCTGACTCCATAACAACAGCTAGTCTACCTGGTTGGATCCCCTGACTCCATAACAACAGCTAGTCTACTTCATAACAGCTAGTCTACTCCCCTGATTCCATAACAACAGCTAGTCTACCTGGATGGATCCCCTGACTCCATAACAACAGCTAGTCTACCTGGTTGGATCCCCTGACTTCATAACAACAGCTAGTCTACCCTGGGGTACACACAACTTAAAAAACGTTACAGTTTAGATTGACAGACGGTAGTCGACATTATAACATTCACCAAGTAGACGTTACAGTTTAGATTGACAGACGGTAGTCGACATTATAACATTCACCAAGTAGACGTTACAGTTTAGATTGACAGACGGTAGTCGACATTATACCATTCACCAAATAGACGTTACAGTTTAGATTGACAGACGGTAGTCGACATTATAACATTCACCAAGTAGACGTTACAGTTTAGATTGACAGACGGTAGTCGACATTATAACATTCACCAAGTAGACGTTACAGTTTAGATTGACAGACGGTAGTCGACATTATAACATTCACCAAGTCAACGTTACAGTTTAGATTGACAGACGGTAGTAGACATTATAACATTCACCAAGTCAACGTTACAGTTTAGATTGACAGACGGTAGTCGACATTATAACATTCACCAAGTCAACGTTACAGTTTAGATTGACAGACGGTAGTCGACATTATAACATTCACCAAGTCAACGTAACAGTTTAGATTGACAGACGGTAGTCGACATTATAACATCCACCAAGTAGACGTTACAGTTTAGATTGACAGACGGTAGTCGACATTATAACATTCACCAAGTCGACGTTACAGTTTAGATTGACAGACGGTAGTAGACATTATAACATTCACCAAGTCAACGTTACAGTTTAGATTGACAGACGGTAGTCGACATTATAACATTCACCAAGTAGACGTTACAGTTTAGATTGACAGACGGTAGTAGACATTATAACATTCACCAAGTAGACGTTACAGTTTAGATTGACAGACGGTAGTAGACGTTATAACATTCACCAAGTCAACGTTACAGTTTAGATTGACAGACGGTCGTCGACATTATAACATTCACCAAGTAGACGTTACAGTTTAGATTGACAGACGGTAGTCGACATTATAACATTCACCAAGTAGACGTTACAGTTTAGATTGACAGACGGTAGTAGACGTTACAGACCGGTAACATAACAGGTATTTATTCTATACCAACCAAAGCCCGGCTCCCCCCCCCCCCCCCCCCCAAAGACCAATACGTTTGTTCTTAAATACATAAAATATTGTATCTTTCATCTCTCTGTGCTTCATAATTGTCCTTCAATTCACAAGAGGCGTAATGTATCGCACAGGAGAAAGCATTCGAGCGAGCGAAACAGCTCCCCTCTGTCTCTCTACATGTAGACCATGTATCTGATGCTGTCTGGACAGTGAAACAGCACACCCTCTGTCTCAGTATGTGTAGACCATGCATCTGATGCTGTCTGGACAGTGAAAACAGCACCCCCTCTGTCTCAGTATGTGTAGAACATGTATCTGATGCTGTCTGGACAGTGAAACAGCACCCCCTCTGTCTCAGTATGTGTAGACCATGTATCTGATGCTGTCAGGACAGTGAAACAGCACCTCTCTGTCTCAGTATGTGTAGACCATGTATCTGATGCTGTCTGGACAGTGAAACAGCACCCCCTCTGTCTCAGTATGTGTAGACCATGTATCTGATGCTGTCTGGACAGTGAAACAGCACCCCCTCTGTCTCAGTATGTGTAGACCATGTATCTGATGCTGCCTGGACAGTGAAACAGCACCTCTCTGTCTCAGTATGTGTAGACCATGTATCTGATGCTGTCTGGACAGTGAAACAGCGCCCCCTATGTCTCAGTATGTGTAGACCATGTATCTGATGCTGTCTGGACAGTGAAACAGCGCCCCCTCTGTCTCTCTACATGTAGACCATGTTTCTGATGCTGTGTGGTCAAAAAGAGTATTACATTGTTGTCCGTAGCATTGAAGGCAAAGGGATGCCAGCGAGCATCTGGCCCTTGATTAAAAAAGTATAAGAAATTAGCCAATCAGCGTTGAGCTACACTGTGCGAGCTCAACTGTGAATGGTCCTGGCGCACAAACAATTGACAGAAACAACTTGAATTGTTGCATCTTGTTGTGTTGTTGTCTTCTGGTGACTAGCTAGTTAAAATTGTCCCTTTCCTAAATTAGCCACGGATGGAGATGGGGATTTGAACTTGTGGTTTTACTCAATTCTCCATGCTGGCTAATGAATATAACGGCGGTTCTGATCCAACCATTGATTCTTACGTTGGTGTGCACCTGGCCCGAGAGGATGGAAGTTCAACATGTAGATAGATGTAGAAGGCTAATGTCAACTAGCTAACGTTGACCATGAATGGAGGTCAGGTTAGCGAGCAATCATTTTAGACATGTAGCCTAGGACAACGAAAAATAAAAGCAGGTACTGTATGACAGAGTGATACACCGTTTTGTCAACATGAACGAGAGGAGGATGGCATTGGCGTTTCTCAACAAGTAGGATGAGTCAACATGTTTTTTCTACATGTACGAACGCGCGCGCGCGCGCGCGCGCACACACACACACACACACACACATAAACCAGGACCATGAACTGTTCTTCGTAATGTGCGGTAACTCTGTGGTTCTAAATCAATAATTGTTTAGTCGTCCGAATATGTCGAAAACATGAACTTGCTTGACCCTGCTGTAGGTCATGTAACAGTCTGTTAAATACAATGTGTTGTGTGGATTTAACCAGACAGATGTTGCTTTCCGGTTTTGTGATAAAACAAAAGTGTGGTTGAATTTATTCTGCCAATGTGTCTTCTTATTGTTTCGGCCTTTAGGCCTATAGCCTATCTCTCGGTCAAAAGACGTGAATTAACAGTGATTTTACCCACTCACCGCTACTGGCATGCCCTCATAATTGGCGTGAATGCAATTCGGACACCTGAACTACAGGCTTCTGTCGGTCCGAACCTGCCAAATTGATGTATGCGCTTCAGAATGTTATAGGGCAATTTGTATCATGTTAAATGTCATTCACTATCGAGAACCACCTTCAGTAATACCCACATACATTTATAACTGTCACTTGAGTGTTCGTTTCCTTCTAATTGTATCCTCCATTGTTGCATCATTCCATTCCGTTCACCTTTCTGTCCTCTGTCACGTCAGTTGTTCCTGAGGGTCGTTAACATCGTTATCGTTATGGAACTCAGACCCGACGTAGCGGGTTAAACCTGTCGCCTGGTGCTCGGTTCACGACGACTGGACCGTTGTTATACAGTTCCATGATTAGTGAGAATTAGGGGCAGATGTATAGGACCCTCCCTATTCAACCCCTATTGTACACTTTTTTTTACACCTTCCAATGTTTCATGGATTGAACTTGAAAATGACAACTTTCAGGATGAATCAAACCGCTGTAATTGTTTTATTCATCAATATATTTCCCGTGTAAAGGTTCTCCAGACCAGTTTTTTTTAATGATTCATACATACTTCCCTAACCCTAAAATGTACCTAAATAATCTACAAAATCGGAGTATTTTTAAATCTACCAGTTGGTGCTGAAACGAAGACGAAGATGCATAGATGCCATTGTTTCATTGATCCCTATATTCTGTACCCGTTCTCTCCATGTACTCTGGTCTGTCTACAAAAAAAATCGAATTAAAGGTACACCGTATTTAGAGACATGGTTTAACTGAAATTAATGAAAACTTCACCAAAAAATCTGTTGGCAAGCAAGTGGGTTTTCAATGCAAGGGAACCACGCCTGCAAAGCCCATTATGCAACTTAACAAGGTAAGTCTGAATACAAACTAATGAGAAGTGCGCAGGAAAAGCGTGCATAAGAAAGGCGTCAATTCATAAATTGGAATAGTGCTCTTAGTGAATACATCCACGCGCTGCTTGAGTTCACATGTGGTGAGATCAGTTTATCTCGCCCGTTGCACCGGGGTGTGTATTCAGAAGAAAGGTGTGGCGACAACGACTAAACCAGTGGTTAACATTCTGCAACGGTGCACCGGCCAAGTTATATCGAGCGCACAGCAGTGAGCAAAACGGACCACCACTTTCCTGATCGGTGTCGCCAGAAAGCATTTTCAACGTTGATTTAGCCCAACATTCAAATAGTTTCTATGCCCATTGTTGCACGTCACTTTTACTTGACTGACTTGACGAAACAGAGTGTTTTCTTTAGTGACAGATTTACGTAATTCCGATGCACTTCTTCTAACGCAGTTTCGTCATGCGGATAATAATCACGATAATGCGCTGTCAGACGCTTTTACCAATAATACTCTACCTCATATCCCTGTAGCCAATGACATCACTTTGGATCATATTGATTAGGCTAATAAATATGAATCAACACCAATGTAAATAAAACTAAACTTATCATTCTTGAAAGTTGAAATCAGTATTGCATTAACTTTACAGTTCTTCAGGTGTCTTTCCCTTAAATGATCTGTCTCTCTATGAAAGCCTAACTTCTCCACAACACTTTTCTACATTAAATTATAAAAGAACGTAACAAACCTCAGATGTTTTGTCTTCTACCCGTAAGGTCCATGTCTTCCTGTGTTGAGACATGAGGTGGAGGGAGAGGGGAGGAGGGAGAGAGGGGGGAGGTGGAGGGAGAGGGGAGGAGGGTGAAGGGGGGAGGGTGACGAGAAGTATCAGGGATATACTGTATAGTGCCCTATGTGGCTCTGGTCTAAAGTAGTGCACTATATAGGGAATATGGTGTTATTTGAGGGTACCTACTCTATATACTGTAGTAACATAGGGCCTTATAGCTTATTGACATAGGATCTGTCTCTCTCACTAACACACACACACACACACATACACACATACACACCCCACCTTAACAGACTGACTACACTACATGTACAACACCTCACCTTAACAGACTGACTACACTACATGTACAATACCTCACCTTAACAGACTGACTACACTACATGTACAACACCACACTGTAACAGACTGACTACACTACATTTACAACACCTCACCTTAACAGACTGACTACACTACATTTACAACACCACACTGTAACAGACTGACTACACTACATTTACAACACCTCACCTTAACAGACTGACTACACTAGATGTATTACAGTAAAGATATGCTGTGGTATATATGTAGAACATATTACAGTAAAGATATGCTGTGGTATATATGTAGAACATATTACAGTAATGATATGCTGTGGTATATATGTAGAACATATTACAGTAAAGATATGCTGTGGTATATATGTAGAACATATTACAGTAATGATATTCTGTGGTATATATTTAGAATATATTACAGTAATGATATGCTGTGGTATATATGTAGAACATATTACAGTAATGATATTCTGTGGTATATATTTAGAACATATTACAGTAAAGATATGCTGTGGTATATATGTAGAACATATTACAGTAAAGATATGCTGTGGTATATATGTAGAACATATTACAGTAATGATATGCTGTGGTATATATGTAGAACATATTACAGTAATGATATTCTGTGGTATATATTTAGAATATATTACAGTAATGATATGCTGTGGTATATATACAGGGCATTTCGAAAAGTGTTCAGACACCTTGACTTTTTTCACATCTTGTTACGTTACAGTCTGTACAGAAGTCACTGTACAGTGTTGATCTGTTAGAGGTTCATGAGACGGGCTGAATATCAACACAACCATTCTCAGAGCCAGTTTCCCCAAAGACATTCGCAGTGCCCGACTAGTCCGGACTTGAACTCGATCGAACATCTCTGGAGAGATCTGAAAATAGCTGTGTAGCAACACTCCCCGTCCAACCTGACAGAACTTGAGAGGATCTGCAGAGAAGAATGAGAGAAACTACACAAATACAGGTGTGCCAAGCTTGTAGCGTCGTACCCAAGAAGACTCGAGGCTGTAATCACTGCCAAAGGTGCTTCAACAAAGTACTGAGTAAAGGGTCTGAATACTTATGCAAATGTGATATTTCCGGGTAGTTATTTTTAAATAAATTTGCCAAAATGTCTAAAAACCCATTTTTGCTTTGTCATTATGGGGTATTGTGATGTCATTATGGGGTATTGTGATGCCATTATGGGGTATTGTGATGTCATTATGGGGTAGTGTTTGTAGGATGATGAGGGAAAAAATAGTTTAAGAATAAGGCTGAAACGTTACAAAATGTGGAAAAAGTCAAGGTGCTGTATCTACATGAAGACCAACAGGTCCCTGTAGAATTATTCCTAGCTTGGCAGTCATCCAATGGTGTCTGGACAGAGATCTACACACACAGGGAGAGAGAGAGAGAGAGAGAGAGAGAGAGAGAGAGAGAGAGAGAGAGAGAGAGAGAGAGAGAGAGAGAGAGAGAGAGAGAGAGAGAGAGAGAGAGAGAGAGAGAGAGAGAGAGAGAGAGAGAGAGAGACAGAGAGAGAGAGAGAGAGAGAGAGAGAGAGAGAGAGAGAGAGGTACACATACACACACACACACACACACACACAGGAGCAATCACATGTACAGAAACACAGAGAGCGAAAGAGAGAGAGACACACAGACACTCATAGATTAAAACACTACAGGATAATAAACACAATATTTCACTTTTACTAAAAACTTTTCACGAAGGTCTATATTTTCATAGTGACTATGTACATGGTTGGGGGTCACTTCCATTTTAATTCCAGTCAGGTCAGAAAGTCAACCAGATTCCAAATCCAAATCGTCCTCATTGAAAAGCATTGAGGAGAATTAGAATTAGAATTAGAATTAGAATTAGAATTAGAATTAGAATTTCAGTCTATTTCCTGAATTGAGTGGAATTTAAATGGAATTGACCGTAACCCTGACTATGTATTGGTTTACCAACCTTTCTCAATATATTTTTCACTGATGAATTCTCACACCCAGGGGCAATTCTCACGCCCAATCACATGTTAGTGGTCGCATACACATTTTTAGCAGATGTTATTGTGGGTGTAGTGTAATGCTTGTGTTCATAGGTTTTAGTCCTTATTAAAACTAGTTTTTCAACCACTCCACAAATTTCTTAACTATACCTTTGGTAAGACGGTTAGGACATCTACTTTGTGCATGACACAAGTCATTTTTCCAACAATTGTTTACAGACAGATTATTCCACTTATAATTCACTGTATCACAATTCCAGTGGGTCAGAAGTTTACATACACTAAGTTGACTGTGCCTTTAAACCGCTTGGAAAATTTAAGAAAATTATGTCATGGCTTTAGAAGCTTTTGATAGGCTAATTGACATAATTTGAGTCAATTGGAGGTGTACCTGTGGATGTATTTTAAGGCCTACCTTCAAACTCAGTGCCTCTTTGTGGGAAAATCAAAAGAAATCAGTCAAAAATTGTAAACTTCCACAAGTGTGGTTCATCCTTGGGAGCAATTTCCAAACGCCTGAAAGTACCACGTTCATCTGTACAAACAATAGTACGCAAGTGTAAACACCACGGGACAACGCAGCCGTCATACCACTCAGGAAGGAGATGTGTTCTGTCTCCTAGAGACTAATGTACTTTGCTGCGAAAAGTGCAAATCAATCCCAGAACAACAGCACAGGACCTTGTGAAGATGATGGAGGAAACAGGTACAAAAGTATCTATATCCACAGTAAAACTAGTCCTATATTGACATAACCTGAAAGGCCACTCAGCAAGGAAGAAGTCACTGCTCCAAAACCGCTATAAAAAAGCCAGACTATGGTTTGCAGCTGCACATGGGGACAAAGATCGTACTTTTTAGAGAAATGTCCTCTGGTCTGATGAAACAAAAATAGAACTGTTTGGCCATAATGACCATCATTATGTTTGGAGGAAAAGGGGGAGGCTTGCAGGTCGAAGAACACCATCCCAACTGTGAAGCACGGGGGTGGCAGCATCATGTTGTGGGGGTGCTTTGCTGCAGGAGGGACTGGTGCACTTCACAAAATAGATGGCATCATGAGGAAAATAAATTAGGTGGATATATTGAAGCAACATCTCAAGGCATCAGTCAGGAAGTTAAAGCTTGGTCGCAAATGGGTCA
Organism: Oncorhynchus clarkii lewisi; assembly: GCF_045791955.1. Taxonomy (NCBI): domain Eukaryota; kingdom Metazoa; phylum Chordata; class Actinopteri; order Salmoniformes; family Salmonidae; genus Oncorhynchus; species Oncorhynchus clarkii. Next base: position 71,626 of record NW_027258138.1, on the reverse strand, counting down.
ATGATCCCAAGCATACTTCCAAAGTTGTGTCAAAATGGCTTAAGGACAACAAAGTCAAGGTATTGGTGTGGCCATCACAAAGCCCTGACCTCAATCCTATAGAAAATGTGTGGGCAGAACTGAAAAAACGTTTGCAAGCATGGAGGCCTACAAACCTGAATCAGTTACACCAGCTCTGTCAGGAGGAATGGGCCAAAATTCAACCAATTTATTGTGGGAAGCTTGTGGAAGGCTACCTGAAACGTTTGACCCAAGTTAAACATTTTAAAGGCAATGCTACCAAATAATAATTGAGTGTATGTAAATGTCAGACCCACTGGGAATGTGATGAAAGAAATAAAAGCTGAAATAAATCATTCTCTCTGGTATTATTCTGACATTTCACATTCTTAAAATAAAGTGGTGATCTTAACTGACCTAAAACAGGGAATTTTTACTAGGATTAAATGTCAGGAATTGTGAAAAACTGAGTTTAAATGTACTTGGCTAAGGTTTACGTAAACTTCCGACTTCAACTGTAGTAACTAAAGAGCACACACAGACAACATGCACACGACAGGGTTGCTTTCGCTCATCAGCGCTAGGTCCCTTACGATGAGCAGAAATTATACTTGATAACTGAAGATTAAAACTATCCTTAAAATATGTTTGGTAGTTTGTAGATTTATAAAAAATATTTTTTTTAGCTGTTTATCTCTGGGTTGACACTGAGTTGGCTTTGAATTTTGAAGATTTATTCCATGTTTCTACATGCCAGTCCCATCGGAGCCAATAGCATCGCAGCTCTCACCCTCCCATTCCCTCCCAACGGAGCCAATAGCATCGCAGCTGTCACCCTCCCATTCCCTCCCAACGGAGCCAATAGCATCGCAGCTCTCACCCTCCCATTCCCTCCCAACGGAGCCAATAGCATCGCAGCTCTCACCCTCCAATTACCTCCCAACGGAGCCAATAGCATCGCAGCTCTCACCCCTCCCATTCCCTCCCAACGGCGCCAATAGCATCGCAGCTCTCACCCCTCCCATTCCCTCCACAAGACCAGAGCTGTTTCTCCTGAATAATGACAGTAAGAGGATTGTTCCACGAAATGTGTGTCTTTTGATTCTCTCTGATATTTAATGCATAAATGACGCACTAATTCAAAAGGCACCTATTTTGTGGAATGACCAAACATTTACTATCAACTTGAAACTTGTGTTTAAAGTTAAACACTGAATCCATTAGAATATAGAATATTATTAAAACGTCGAACTATATGTATTATTATTATTATTATGTCAATTATTATTATCGCAATCTTTTATTGCAAGTAAAATGTAAAGAAAAAAAATTGCAATCACAATCTGGTCCGTCAGGATCCTCTTGCGTGTGACAACCCCATATTTCCACAGTGTCAACAAAATGTTCTCCTTTCAGAATTTCAGAAGTGTGTCTTAATTAACTATATTGGTGGAGATATTGGAGAAGGTGGAAACGTGTTGGGAGATCAGAGCCCCAAGACTCGTTGAGTTCCATGTCAAGAGGATGGAGGTGGAGGAAGACTTTGAGCAACTAGACAAGCAGCTCCAAAGTGTAGATGCACAGAATCTCATGTTGAAATGTACATTTATTTTGACATTTCATTTACACTGTAGAAATAGTCAGCATTTTTCACACTACCGAACGCTATACAATTAGTTAATTTCAGTCTTATAAGCAATGCCTGTAGATATTTTTCTTAAGTAGTCATACTGAGACAGAGGTTACTGCATCACTTCCGATGTTTCAAACAATGTCTCTTGGCACATATTGTAAGGTTAAGCAACATTAGTGGTAAGGACACAAAGGACTGTGCCGACAAGGTCATGGACAGGTGTGTCATATTTTCAGAATAGATCCAATAAGAACGTCATTTTAAAGGTATCGTTAGTGATACAAACTGTCTGCAACAAAGACGGTACATCCAAGAACCTTATCTCCTCAGCAGTTTGAAAGTGTTCAATTCACAAAGTACTTCCTATGTATAGTGCCCTATGTGGCTCCCTATGTGGCTCTGGTCTAAACTTTCAGGCTCCTTACCTACGGCCTGATGTCCTTGTTCAACTTCAACGGCCATCACACGAAGCGGGGACTAGGAAACACAACGGTGTACTCGGTACCTACAAACATGTCATTATTCTGCAGTATATTTTGTATTAATAACTGGGTGGTTTTGAGCCCTGAAAGTTGATTGGCTAACAGCCGTGGTATATTTGAGCAATAATACATGACAGCCCATGTGTTACGATGACATTTTTATCATGGCTGTGAGTGTCATAGCCCTAAAAACAAAGTCCTCCGGGTTTTTGTGGTGCCGTAACCACACAATACATGGTTACAGTCTGTATCCAGGCAACGCTGAGTTGCGTTTTGTCACGTTCTGACCATAGGTCTTGTGTGTTTTCCTTGTTTTAGTGTTGGTCAGGACGTGAGGTGGGTGGGCATTCTATGTTGTGTGTCTAGTTTGTCTGTTTCTGTGTTTGGGCCTGATATGGTTCTCAATCAGAGGCAGGTGTTAGTCATTGTCTCTGATTGGGAACCATATTTAGGTAGCCTGTTTTGCGTTGGGTTTTTGTGGGTGTTTGTTTCCTGTCTTTGTGTTTGTTACACAAGATAGGACTGTTTTGGTTTTTCACGGTTCTTGTTTTGTATATTGTTCATCTTTCATTAAAGATGTATAAAGATGACCACGCTGCATTTTGGTCCTCCTCTCTTTCACCAGAAGAAAAACGTTACATGTTGTGCATAAGAACATCCTTATCTACACCCTCCCATTGCTTAAAGGGTCACAAAGGTCGCACAATCAAGATGACCTGCTCTGTCTGTTTTAATAGACTAGATTCTTATCTTGTCTCCTAAACCAATTATTCATTTGCATGGTGGTAATTTGCGTCGTCCCTTTTTGAGAAGAATGGTTTTAGGAGCTTGGCGATTTAGATGTATTTTAATTTCACCTTTATTTAACTAGGCAAGTCAGTTAAGAACAAATTCTTATTTACCGAGGAACAGTGGGTTAACTGCCTTGTTCATAGGCAGAACGACAGATTTTTACCTTGTCAGCTCTGGGATCGATCCAGCAACTCTAACCACTAGGCTCCCTCCCGCTACCCCACCTTGATCATGTGACCCTAATGTCCTTTTAACTTATTGACACTTATTTTTTATTTTGCTTTGCTGTAGCCCTTTATAAAATACCTGTACCATTTGTTGTTCTTCATTGGAGCAGACTCTCTCGTATGTCATTATGCTGGTGTTGTTCAGCTTTCTGGCCTGTTATCAATTAGTCCTTACTCTTACTTCATTTCATCACACAACCTACTAGCCCTGCATTTAAATACATTCAAGCATTCTCTTGAATAATTAGCCTACAGTAAACAATGGCCTAAATAATATATATTTTTAAAAATAATTTGTACACTCAACTCTCTGGTGCACCTATAATTTATTTTGTGTTGTTTACACTCTACCAAGCAATCAGGAACAATATATATATTACCATATATATATATAAATATATATATATATATATATATATATATATATATATATATATATATATATATATACAGTATATACAGTATATAGTAGACTATATTATTCGTCACATCGACGCAGCGCTGACTCCTTCCTCTTCCTACGAGCTCAAGTCACATGTCTTCCATACGTCTGACGTCATCTGCTTTTGGCTCCTGAGCGACCAGTCGGATAAACATTCCCCCATTTTTGTTCAAGTTGAATTGTTTACTTGCGATCTCTGAATACTGACAAATATATTAGGCTACAGTTGTTCACCAATGAATGTGATTATGTAGACGGACATTTAGAAAACAAATTCAATGCATATATAATTTCTACCGTATTGCATGATGGGAAAAAGATCGGTCCGTGATATAATATAGTAAAACAAAATGTATTACTTTTTTTTCGCCTTGTCCGCAACTGTATTCGTAAACGTCATTAAACCCTGTTCAATATGATGTGGTATTATCAGTAGTAGAAGTGGTAACCGTGAGTCAAACACCTTTGTCCTGGAAGGAGTACTCCTCTACCAACGTGTACAACTCATACTTACCTGGCAAGGGAGACACCGTGATCACGAAGGCGGTTCACCCAGGGCGAGGCTCAGCCATTGCACTCCGGCTGTGCTGACCCCTGCGAATTTCTCAAATGTGGAAATCTCGATTGCATAAGTTCTGGTAGTGGGGGACTGCGTTCGCGCTCTCCCCTGATCTTGATGTTAAAAATAAGCTAGGAATGTGTTAAATTCGGAGTTCTATTGAGTTTCGTGTTGAGAAGGAGATTTGAGACTATTTCCATTTTTTTTTACTTATCAGATGAATGACTGGGGTCTGTTTATAAGTCAATTAAGGCCTCAGAGATACATTTTGGTCTTCTGATAACCCGGATGTGTGCGATATGTTATTGTAGCACTGGTGATTATGCCTGTCATGTCCTGATAATGTCAAGGAAAAGGCCTACTTGTGAATGGATCATTTTGTGCCCTCATGACGTAATCTGGATTGAGGTCTTTTATTTGCTAGATTATTAAATCATTTATAGGACAGTTTGTCATTTAAGACCACAGTAAATGTCAACCATTACCATGCCACAGTCATTGCCCTGGTCAACCATTACCATGCCACAGACATTTCCCTGGTCAACCATTTCCATGACAACAGACATTTCCCTGGTCAACCATTACCATAACACAGACATTTCCCTGGTCAATCATTACCATGCCACAGACATTTCCCTGGTCAATCATTACCATTCCACAGACATTTCCCTGGTCAACCATTACCACGCCACAGACATGTCCCTGGTCCACTTATTTCCTGATAAAATCAGTCAATAAGATGGATTCTGTTGTTCCAAGATGCAGATCCATTCCACAGACATTTCTGCAGGTTTTTTTTTTGTTGCAGTGAGAATGTGAAGTGAGGTATTCTGCCAAATTGTATTTAGGCATATTAAAACACTTCAGTTTATTGCGATGAATGTGATTATGTAGACGGACATTTAGAAAACAAATTCAATGCATATATAATTTATACCGTGTTGCTTGATGGGAAAATAGTCGGTCCGTGATATAATATAGTAAAACAAAATGTATTGCTTTTTTTTCGCCTTGTCCGCAACTGTATTCGTAAACGTCATTAAACCCTGTTCAATATGATGTGGTATTATCAGTAGTAGAAGTGGTAACCGTGAGTCAAACACCTTTGTCCTGGAAGGAGTGCTCCTCTACCAACGTGTACAACTCATACTTACCTGGCAAGGGAGACACCGTGATCACGAAGGCGGTTCACCCAGGGCGAGGCTCAGCCATTGCACTCCGGCTGTGCTGACCCCTGCGAATTTCTCAAATGTGGAAATCTCGATTGCATAATTTCTGGTAGTGGGGGACTGCGTTCGCGCTCTCCCCTGATCTTGATGTTAAAAATAAGCTAGGAATGTGTTAAATTCGGAGTTCTATTGAGTTTCGTGTTGAGAAGGAGATTTGTCACTATTACCATTTTTTTAAAATTATCAGATGAATGACTGGGGTCTGTTTATAAGTCAACTAAGGCCTCAGAGATACATTTTGGTCTTCTGATAACCCGGAAGACACCACCACAAATATATTAGGCTACAGTTGTTCACCAATGAATGTGATTATGTAGACGGACATTTAGAAAACAAATTCAATGCATATATAATTTATACCGTGTTGCTTGATGGGAAAATAGTCGGTCCGTGATATAATATAGTAAAACAAAATGTGTTGCTTTTTTTTCGCCTTGTCCGCAACTGTATTCGTAAACGTCATTAAACCCTGTTCAATATGATGTGGTATTATCAGTAGTAGAAGTGGTAACCGTGAGTCAAACACCTTTGTCCTGGAAGGAGTGCTCCTCTACCAACGTGTACAACTCATACTTACCTGGCAAGGGAGACACCGTGATCACGAAGGAGGTTCACCCAGGGCGAGGCTCAGCCATTGCACTCCGGCTGTGCTGACCCCTGCGAATTTCTCAAATGTGGAAATCTCGATTGTATAATTTCTGATAGTGGGGGACTGCGTTCGCGCTCTCCCCTGATCTTGATGTTAAAAATAAGCTAGGAATGTGTTAAATTCGGAGTTCTATTGAGTTTCGTGTTGAGAAGGAGATTTGAGACTATTTCCATTTTTTTTTACTTATCAGATGAATGACTGGGGTCTGTTTATAAGTCAACTAAGGCCTCAGAGATACATTTTGGTATTCTGATAACCCGGATGTGTGCGATATGTTATTGTAGCACTGGTGATTATGCCTGTCATGTCCTGATAATGTCAAGGAAAAGGCCTACTTGTGAATGGATCATTTTGTGCCCTCATGACGTAATCTGGATTGAGGTCTTTTATTTGCTAGATTATTAAATCATTTATAGGACAGTTTGTCATTTAAGACCACAGTAAATGTCAACCATTACCATGCCACAGTCATTGCCCTGGTCAACCATTACCATGCCACAGACATTTCCCTGGTCAACCATTTCCATGACAACAGACATTTCCCTGGTCAACCATTACCATAACACAGACATTTCCCTGGTCAATCATTACCATGCCACAGACATTTCCCTGGTCAATCATTACCATTCCACAGACATTTCCCTGGTCAACCATTACCACGCCACAGACATGTCCCTGGTCCACTTATTTCCTGATAAAATCAGTCAATAAGATGGATTCTGTTGTTCCAAGATGCAGATCCATTCCACAGACATTTCTGCAGGTTTTTTTTTTGTTGCAGTGAGAATGTGAAGTGAGGTATTCTGCCAAATTGTATTTAGGCATATTAAAACACTTCAGTTTATTGCGATGAATGTGATTATGTAGACGGACATTTAGAAAACAAATTCAATGCATATATAATTTATACCGTGTTGCTTGATGGGAAAATAGTCGGTCCGTGATATAATATAGTAAAACAAAATGTATTGCTTTTTTTTCGCCTTGTCCGCAACTGTATTCGTAAACGTCATTAAACCCTGTTCAATATGATGTGGTATTATCAGTAGTAGAAGTGGTAACCGTGAGTCAAACACCTTTGTCCTGGAAGGAGTGCTCCTCTACCAACGTGTACAACTCATACTTACCTGGCAAGGGAGACACCGTGATCACGAAGGCGGTTCACCCAGGGCGAGGCTCAGCCATTGCACTCCGGCTGTGCTGACCCCTGCGAATTTCTCAAATGTGGAAATCTCAATTGCATAATTTCTGGTAGTGGGGGACTGCGTTCGCGCTCTCCCCTGATCTTGATGTTAAAAATAAGCTAGGAATGTGTTAAATTCGGAGTTCTATTGAGTTTCGTGTTGAGAAGGAGATTTGAGACTATTTCCATTTTTTTTTACTTATCAGATGAATGACTGGGGTCTGTTTATAAGTCAACTAAGGCCTCAGAGATACATTTTGGTCTTCTGATAACCCGGATGTGTGCGATATGTTATTGTAGCACTGGTGATTATGCCTGTCATGTCCTGATAATGTCAAGGAAAAGGCCTACTTGTGAATGGATCATTTTGTGCCCTCATGACGTAATCTGGATTGAGGTCTTTTATTTGCTAGATTATTAAATCATTTATAGGACAGTTTGTCATTTAAGACCACAGTAAATGTCAACCATTACCATGCCACAGTCATTGCCCTGGTCAACCATTACCATGCCACAGACATTTCCCTGGTCAACCATTTCCATGACAACAGACATTTCCCTGGTCAACCATTACCATAACACAGACATTTCCCTGGTCAATCATTACCATGCCACAGACATTTCCCTGGTCAATCATTACCATTCCACAGACATTTCCCTGGTCAACCATTACCAAGCCACAGACATGTCCCTGGTCCACTTATTTCCTGATAAAATCAGTCAATAAGATGGATTCTGTTGTTCCAAGATGCAGATCCATTCCACAGACATTTCTGCAGGTTTTTTTTTTGTTGCAGTGAGAATGTGAAGTGAGGTATTCTGCCAAATTGTATTTAGGCATATTAAAACACTTCAGTTTATTGCGATGAATGTGATTATGTAGACGGACATTTAGAAAACAAATTCAATGCATATATAATTTATACCGTGTTGCTTGATGGGAAAATAGTCGGTCCGTGATATAATATAGTAAAACAAAATGTATTGCTTTTTTTTCGCCTTGTCCGCAACTGTATTCGTAAACGTCATTAAACCCTGTTCAATATGATGTGGTATTATCAGTAGTAGAAGTGGTAACCGTGAGTCAAACACCTTTGTCCTGGAAGGAGTGCTCCTCTACCAACGTGTACAACTCATACTTACCTGGCAAGGGAGACACCGTGATCACGAAGGCGGTTCACCTTGGGCGAGGCTCAGCCATTGCACTCCGGCTGTGCTGACCCCTGCGAATTTCTCAAATGTGGAAATCTCTTATGTGGGGGACTGCGTTCGCGCTCTCCCCTGATCTTGATGTTAAAAATAAGCTAGGAACGTGTTAAATTCGGAGTTCTATTGAGTTTTGTGTTGAGAAGGAGATTTGTCACTATTTCCATTTTTTTTTAATTATCAGATGAATGACTGGGGTCTGTTTATAAGTCAACTAAGGCCTCAGAGATACATTTTGGTCTTCTGATAACCCGGAAGACACCACCACAAATATATTAGGCTACAGTTGTTCACCAATGAATGTGATTATGTAGACGGACATTTAGAAAACAAATTCAATGCATATATAATTTATACCGTGTTGCTTGATGGGAAAATAGTCGGTCCGTGATATAATATAGTAAAACAAAATGTATTGCTTTTTTTTCGCCTTGTCCGCAACTGTATTCGTAAACGTCATTAAACCCTGTTCAATATGATGTGGTATTATCAGTAGTAGAAGTGGTAACCGTGAGTCAAACACCTTTGTCCTGGAAGGAGTGCTCCTCTACCAACGTGTACAACTCATACTTACCTGGCAAGGGAGACACCGTGAACACGAAGGCGGTTCACCCAGGGCGAGGCTCAGCCATTGCACTCCGGCTGTGCTGACCCCTGCGAATTTCTCAAATGTGGAAATCTCGATTGCATAATTTCTGGTAGTGGGGGATTGCGTTCGCGCTCTCCCCTGATCTTGATGTTAAAAATAAGCTAGGAATGTGTTAAATTCGGAGTTCTATTGAGTTTCGTGTTGAGAAGGAGATTTGAGACTATTTCCATTTTTTTTTACTTATCAGATGAATGACTGGGGTCTGTTTATAAGTCAACTAAGGCCTCAGAGATACATTTTGGTCTTCTGATAACCCGGATGTGTGCGATATGTTATTGTAGCACTGGTGATTATGCCTGTCATGTCCTGATAATGTCAAGGAAAAGGCCTACTTGTGAATGGATCATTTTGTGCCCTCATGACGTAATCTGGATTGAGGTCTTTTATTTGCTAGATTATTAAATCATTTATAGGACAGTTTGTCATTTAAGACCACAGTAAATGTCAACCATTACCATGCCACAGTCATTGCCCTGGTCAACCATTACCATGCCACAGACATTTCCCTGGTCAACCATTTCCATGACAACAGACATTTCCCTGGTCAACCATTACCATAACACAGACATTTCCCTGGTCAATCATTACCATGCCACAGACATTTCCCTGGTCAATCATTACCATTCCACAGACATTTCCCTGGTCAACCATTACCACGCCACAGACATGTCCCTGGTCCACTTATTTCCTGATAAAATCAGTCAATAAGATGGATTCTGTTGTTCCAAGATGCAGATCCATTCCACAGACATTTCTGCAGGTTTTTTTTTTGTTGCAGTGAGAATGTGAAGTGAGGTATTCTGCCAAATTGTATTTAGGCATATTAAAACACTTCAGTTTATTGCGATGAATGTGATTATGTAGACGGACATTTAGAAAACAAATTCAATGCATATATAATTTATACCGTGTTGCTTGATGGGAAAATAGTCGGTCCGTGATATAATATAGTAAAACAAAATGTATTGCTTTTTTTTCGCCTTGTCCGCAACTGTATTCGTAAACGTCATTAAACCCTGTTCAATATGATGTGGTATTATCAGTAGTAGAAGTGGTAACCGTGAGTCAAACACCTTTGTCCTGGAAGGAGTGCTCCTCTACCAACGTGTACAACTCATACTTACCTGGCAAGGGAGACACCGTGATCACGAAGGCGGTTCACCCAGGGCGAGGCTCAGCCATTGCACTCCGGCTGTGCTGACCCCTGCGAATTTCTCGAATTTCTCAAATGTGGAAATCTCGATTGCAAAATTTCTGGTAGTGGGGGACTGCGTTCGCGCTCTCCCTTGATCTTGATGTTAAAAATAAGCTAGGAATGTGTTAAATTCGGAGTTCTATTGAGTTTCGTGTTGAGAAGGAGATTTGTCACTATTTCCATTTTTTTTAAATTATCAGATGAATGACTGGGGTCTGTTTATAAGTCAACTAAGGCCTCAGAGATACATTTTGGTCTTCTGATAACCCGGAAGACACCACCACAAATATATTAGGCTACAGTTGTTCACCAATGAATGTGATTATGTAGACGGACATTTAGAAAACAAATTCAATGCATATATAATTTATACCGTGTTGCTTGATGGGAAAATAGTCGGTCCGTGATATAATATAGTAAAACAAAATGTATTGCTTTTTTTTCGCCTTGTCCGCAACTGTATTCGTAAACGTCATTAAACCCTGTTCAATATGATGTGGTATTATCAGTAGTAGAAGTGGTAACCGTGAGTCAAACACCTTTGTCCTGGAAGGAGTGCTCCTCTACCAACGTGTACAACTCATACTTACCTGGCAAGGGAGACACCGTGATCACGAAGGCGGTTCACCCAGGGCGAGGCTCAGCCATTGCACTCCGGCTGTGCTGACCCCTGCGAATTTCTCGAATTTCTCAAATGTGGAAATCTCGATTGCAAAATTTCTGGTAGTGGGGGACTGCGTTCGCGCTCTCCCTTGATCTTGATGTTAAAAATAAGCTAGGAATGTGTTAAATTCGGAGTTCTATTGAGTTTCGTGTTGAGAAGGAGATTTGTCACTATTTCCATTTTTTTTAAATTATCAGATGAATGACTGGGGTCTGTTTATAAGTCAACTAAGGCCTCAGAGATACATTTTGGTCTTCTGATAACCCGGAAGACACCACCACAAATATATTAGGCTACAGTTGTTCACCAATGAATGTGATTATGTAGACGGACATTTAGAAAACAAATTCAATGCATATATAATTTATACCGTGTTGCTTGATGGGAAAATAGTCGGTCCGTGATATAATATAGTAAAACAAAATGTATTGCTTTTTTTTCGCCTTGTCCGCAACTGTATTCGTAAACGTCATTAAACCCTGTTCAATATGATGTGGTATTATCAGTAGTAGAAGTGGTAACCGTGAGTCAAACACCTTTGTCCTGGAAGGAGTGCTCCTCTACCAACGTGTACAACTCATACTTACCTGGCAAGGGAGACACCGTGATCACGAAGGCGGTTCACCCAGGGCGAGGCTCAGCCATTGCACTCCGGCTGTGCTGACCCCTGCGAATTTCTCAAATGTGGAAATCTCGATTGCAAAATTTCTGGTAGTGGGGGACTGCGTTCGCGCTCTCCCTTGATCTTGATGTTAAAAATAAGCTAGGAATGTGTTAAATTCGGAGTTCTATTGAGTTTCGTGTTGAGAAGGAGATTTGTCACTATTTCCATTTTTTTTAAATTATCAGATGAATGACTGGGGTCTGTTTATAAGTCAACTAAGGCCTCAGAGATACATTTTGGTCTTCTGATAACCCGGAAGACACCACCACAAATATATTAGGCTACAGTTGTTCACCAATGAATGTGATTATGTAGACGGACATTTAGAAAACAAATTCAATGCATATATAATTTATACCGTGTTGCTTGATGGGAAAATAGTCGGTCCGTGATATAATATAGTAAAACAAAATGTATTGCTTTTTTTTCGCCTTGTCCGCAACTGTATTCGTAAACGTCATTAAACCCTGTTCAATATGATGTGGTATTATCAGTAGTAGAAGTGGTAACCGTGAGTCAAACACCTTTGTCCTGGAAGGAGTGCTCCTCTACCAACGTGTACAACTCATACTTACCTGGCAAGGGAGACACCGTGATCACGAAGGCGGTTCACCCAGGGCGAGGCTCAGCCATTGCACTCCGGCTGTGCTGACCCCTGCGAATTTCTCAAATGTGGAAATCTCGATTGCATAATTTCTGGTAGTGGGGGACTGCGTTCGCGCTCTCCCCTGATCTTGATGTTAAAAATAAGCTAGGAATGTGTTAAATTCGGAGTTCTATTGAGTTTCGTGTTGAGAAGGAGATTTGAGACTATTTCCATTTTTTTTTACTTATCAGATGAATGACTGGGGTCTGTTTATAAGTCAACTAAGGCCTCAGAGATACATTTTGGTCTTCTGATAACCCGGATGTGTGCGATATGTTATTGTAGCACTGGTGATTATGCCTGTCATGTCCTGATAATGTCAAGGAAAAGGCCTACTTGTGAATGGATCATTTTGTGCCCTCATGACGTAATCTGGATTGAGGTCTTTTATTTGCTAGATTATTAAATCATTTATAGGACAGTTTGTCATTTAAGACCACAGTAAATGTCAACCATTACCATGCCACAGTCATTGCCCTGGTCAACCATTACCATGCCACAGACATTTCCCTGGTCAACCATTTCCATGACAACAGACATTTCCCTGGTCAACCATTACCATAACACAGACATTTCCCTGGTCAATCATTACCATGCCACAGACATTTCCCTGGTCAATCATTACCATTCCACAGACATTTCCCTGGTCAACCATTACCACGCCACAGACATGTCCCTGGTCCACTTATTTCCTGATAAAATCAGTCAATAAGATGGATTCTGTTGTTCCAAGATGCAGATCCATTCCACAGACATTTCTGCAGGTTTTTTTTTTGTTGCAGTGAGAATGTGAAGTGAGGTATTCTGCCAAATTGTATTTAGGCATATTAAAACACTTCAGTTTATTGCGATGAATGTGATTATGTAGACGGACATTTAGAAAACAAATTCAATGCATATATAATTTATACCGTGTTGCTTGATGGGAAAATAGTCGGTCCGTGATATAATATAGTAAAACAAAATGTATTGCTTTTTTTTCGCCTTGTCCGCAACTGTATTCGTAAACGTCATTAAACCCTGTTCAATATGATGTGGTATTATCAGTAGTAGAAGTGGTAACCGTGAGTCAAACACCTTTGTCCTGGAAGGAGTGCTCCTCTACCAACGTGTACAACTCATACTTACCTGGCAAGGGAGACACCGTGATCACGAAGGCGGTTCACCCAGGGCGAGGCTCAGCCATTGCACTCCGGCTGTGCTGACCCCTGCGAATTTCTCAAATGTGGAAATCTCGATTGCATAATTTCTGGTAGTGGGGGACTGCGTTCGCGCTCTCCCCTGATCTTGATGTTAAAAATAAGCTAGGAATGTGTTAAATTCGGAGTTCTATTGAGTTTCGTGTTGAGAAGGAGATTTGAGACTATTTCCATTTTTTTTTACTTATCAGATGAATGACTGGGGTCTGTTTATAAGTCAACTAAGGCCTCAGAGATACATTTTGGTCTTCTGATAACCCGGATGTGTGCGATATGTTATTGTAGCACTGGTGATTATGCCTGTCATGTCCTGATAATGTCAAGGAAAAGGCCTACTTGTGAATGGATCATTTTGTGCCCTCATGACGTAATCTGGATTGAGGTCTTTTATTTGCTAGATTATTAAATCATTTATAGGACAGTTTGTCATTTAAGACCACAGTAAATGTCAACCATTACCATGCCACAGTCATTGCCCTGGTCAACCATTACCATGCCACAGACATTTCCCTGGTCAACCATTTCCATGACAACAGACATTTCCCTGGTCAACCATTACCATAACACAGACATTTCCCTGGTCAATCATTACCATGCCACAGACATTTCCCTGGTCAATCATTACCATTCCACAGACATTTCCCTGGTCAACCATTACCACGCCACAGACATGTCCCTGGTCCACTTATTTCCTGATAAAATCAGTCAATAAGATGGATTCTGTTGTTCCAAGATGCAGATCCATTCCACAGACATTTCTGCAGGTTTTTTTTTTGTTGCAGTGAGAATGTGAAGTGAGGTATTCTGCCAAATTGTATTTAGGCATATTAAAACACTTCAGTTTATTGCGATGAATGTGATTATGTAGACGGACATTTAGAAAACAAATTCAATGCATATATAATTTATACCGTGTTGCTTGATGGGAAAATAGTCGGTCCGTGATATAATATAGTAAAACAAAATGTATTGCTTTTTTCTTCGCCTTGTCCGCAACTGTATTCGTAAACGTCATTAAACCCTGTTCAATATGATGTGGTATTATCAGTAGTAGAAGTGGTAACCGTGAGTCAAACACCTTTGTCCTGGAAGGAGTGCTCCTCTACCAACGTGTACAACTCATACTTACCTGGCAAGGGAGACACCGTGATCACGAAGGCGGTTCACCCAGGGCGAGGCTCAGCCATTGCACTCCGGCTGTGCTGACCCCTGCGAATTTCTCAAATGTGGAAATCTCGATTGCAAAATTTCTGGTAGTGGGGGACTGCGTTCGCGCTCTCCCCTGATCTTGATGTTAAAAATAAGCTAGGAATGTGTTAAATTCGGAGTTCTATTGAGTTTCGTGTTGAGAAGGAGATTTGTCACTATTTCCATTTTTTTTAAATTATCAGATGAATGACTGGGGTCTGTTTATAAGTCAACTAAGGCCTCAGAGATACATTTTGGTCTTCTGATAACCCGGAAGACACCACCACAAATATATTAGGCTACAGTTGTTCACCAATGAATGTGATTATGTAGACGGACATTTAGAAAACAAATTCAATGCATATATAATTTATACCGTGTTGCTTGATGGGAAAATAGTCGGTCCGTGATATAATATAGTAAAACAAAATGTATTGCTTTTTTTTCGCCTTGTCCGCAACTGTATTCGTAAACGTCATTAAACCCTGTTCAATATGATGTGGTATTATCAGTAGTAGAAGTGGTAACCGTGAGTCAAACACCTTTGTCCTGGAAGGAGTGCTCCTCTACCAACGTGTACAACTCATACTTACCTGGCAAGGGAGACACCGTGATCACGAAGGCGGTTCACCCAGTTCGAGGCTCAGCCATTGCACTCCGGCTGTGCTGACCCCTGCGAATTTCTCAAATGTGGAAATCTCGATTGCATAATTTCTGGTAGTGGGGGACTGCGTTCGCGCTCTCCCCTGATCTTGATGTTAAAAATAAGATAGGAATGTGTTAAATTCGGAGTTCTATTGAGTTTCGTGTTGAGAAGGAGATTTGAGACTATTTCCATTTTTTTTTACTTATCAGATGAATGACTGGGGTCTGTTTATAAGTCAACTAAGGCCTCAGAGATACATTTTGGTCTTCTGATAACCCGGATGTGTGCGATATGTTATTGTAGCACTGGTGATTATGCCTGTCATGTCCTGATAATGTCAAGGAAAAGGCCTACTTGTGAATGGATCATTTTGTGCCCTCATGACGTAATCTGGATTGAGGTCTTTTATTTGCTAGATTATTAAATCATTTATAGGACAGTTTGTCATTTAAGACCACAGTAAATGTCAACCATTACCATGCCACAGTCATTGCCCTGGTCAACCATTACCATGCCACAGACATTTCCCTGGTCAACCATTTCCATGACAACAGACATTTCCCTGGTCAACCATTACCATAACACAGACATTTCCCTGGTCAATCATTACCATGCCACAGACATTTCCCTGGTCAATCATTACCATTCCACAGACATTTCCCTGGTCAACCATTACCACGCCACAGACATGTCCCTGGTCCACTTATTTCCTGATAAAATCAGTCAATAAGATGGATTCTGTTGTTCCAAGATGCAGATCCATTCCACAGACATTTCTGCAGGTTTTTTTTTTGTTGCAGTGAGAATGTGAAGTGAGGTATTCTGCCAAATTGTATTTAGGCATATTAAAACACTTCAGTTTATTGCGATGAATGTGATTATGTAGACGGACATTTAGAAAACAAATTCAATGCATATATAATTTATACCGTGTTGCTTGATGGGAAAATAGTCGGTCCGTGATATAATATAGTAAAACAAAATGTATTGCTTTTTTTCGCCTTGTCCGCAACTGTATTCGTAAACGTCATTAAACCCTGTTCAATATGATGTGGTATTATCAGTAGTAGAAGTGGTAACCGTGAGTCAAACACCTTTGTCCTGGAAGGAGTGCTCCTCTACCAACGTGTACAACTCATACTTACCTGGCAAGGGAGACACCGTGATCACGAAGGCGGTTCACCCAGGGCGAGGCTCAGCCATTGCACTCCGGCTGTGCTGACCCCTGCGAATTTCTCAAATGTGGAAATCTCGATTGCATAATTTCTGCTAGTGGGGGACTGCTTTCGCGCTCTCCCCTGATCTTGATGTTAAAAATAAGCTAGGAATGTGTTAAATTCGGAGTTCTATTGAGTTTCGTGTTGAGAAGGAGATTTGAGACTATTTCCATTTTTTTTTACTTATCAGATGAATGACTGGGGTCTGTTTATAAGTCAACTAAGGCCTCAGAGATACATTTTGGTCTTCTGATAACCCGGATGTGTGCGATATGTTATTGTAGCACTGGTGATTATGCCTGTCATGTCCTGATAATGTCAAGGAAAAGGCCTACTTGTGAATGGATCATTTTGTGCCCTCATGACGTAATCTGGATTGAGGTCTTTTATTTGCTAGATTATTAAATCATTTATAGGACAGTTTGTCATTTAAGACCACAGTAAATGTCAACCATTACCATGCCACAGACATTTCCCTGGTCAACCATTTCCATGACAACAGACATTTCCCTGGTCAACCATTACCATAACACAGACATTTCCCTGGTCAATCATTACCATGCCACAGACATTTCCCTGGTCAATCATTACCATTCCACAGACATTTCCCTGGTCAACCATTACCACGCCACAGACATGTCCCTGGTCCACTTATTTCCTGATAAAATCAGTCAATAAGATGGATTCTGTTGTTCCAAGATGCAGATCCATTCCACAGACATTTCTGCAGGTTTTTTTTTTGTTGCAGTGAGAATGTGAAGTGAGGTATTCTGCCAAATTGTATTTAGGCATATTAAAACACTTCAGTTTATTGCGATGAATGTGATTATGTAGACGGACATTTAGAAAACAAATTCAATGCATATATAATTTATACCGTGTTGCTTGATGGGAAAATAGTCGGTCCGTGATATAATATAGTAAAACAAAATGTATTGCTTTTTTTTCGCCTTGTCCGCAACTGTATTCGTAAACGTCATTAAACCCTGTTCAATATGATGTGGTATTATCAGTAGTAGAAGTGGTAACCGTGAGTCAAACACCTTTGTCCTGGAAGGAGTGCTCCTCTACCAACGTGTACAACTCATACTTACCTGGCAAGGGAGACACCGTGATCACGAAGGCGGTTCACCCAGGGCGAGGCTCAGCCATTGCACTCCGGCTGTGCTGACCCCTGCGAATTTCTCAAATGTGGAAATCTCGATTGCATAATTTCTGGTAGTGGGGGACTGCGTTCGCGCTCTCCCCTGATCTTGATGTTAAAAATAAGCTAGGAATGTGTTAAATTCGGAGTTCTATTGAGTTTCGTGTTGAGAAGGAGATTTGAGACTATTTCCATTTTTTTTTACTTATCAGATGAATGACTGGGGTCTGTTTATAAGTCAACTAAGGCCTCAGAGATACATTTTGGTCTTCTGATAACCCGGATGTGTGCGATATGTTATTGTAGCACTGGTGATTATGCCTGTCATGTCCTGATAATGTCAAGGAAAAGGCCTACTTGTGAATGGATCATTTTGTGCCCTCATGACGTAATCTGGATTGAGGTCTTTTATTTGCTAGATTATTAAATCATTTATAGGACAGTTTGTCATTTAAGACCACAGTAAATGTCAACCATTACCATGCCACAGACATTTCCCTGGTCAACCATTTCCATGACAACAGACATTTCCCTGGTCAACCATTACCATAACACAGACATTTCCCTGGTCAATCATTACCATGCCACAGACATTTCCCTGGTCAATCATTACCATT
This sequence comes from Oncorhynchus clarkii lewisi, assembly GCF_045791955.1. Classification (NCBI taxonomy): domain Eukaryota; kingdom Metazoa; phylum Chordata; class Actinopteri; order Salmoniformes; family Salmonidae; genus Oncorhynchus; species Oncorhynchus clarkii. The sequence goes on along the minus strand of NW_027258138.1, from coordinate 53,395 downwards.
CCACAGACATTTCCCTGGTCAACCATTACCACGCCACAGACATGTCCCTGGTCCACTTATTTCCTGATAAAATCAGTCAATAAGATGGATTCTGTTGTTCCAAGATGCAGATCCATTCCACAGACATTTCTGCAGGTTTTTTTTTTGTTGCAGTGAGAATGTGAAGTGAGGTATTCTGCCAAATTGTATTTAGGCATATTAAAACACTTCAGTTTATTGCGATGAATGTGATTATGTAGACGGACATTTAGAAAACAAATTCAATGCATATATAATTTATACCGTGTTGCTTGATGGGAAAATAGTCGGTCCGTGATATAATATAGTAAAACAAAATGTATTGCTTTTTTTTCGCCTTGTCCGCAACTGTATTCGTAAACGTCATTAAACCCTGTTCAATATGATGTGGTATTATCAGTAGTAGAAGTGGTAACCGTGAGTCAAACACCTTTGTCCTGGAAGGAGTGCTCCTCTACCAACGTGTACAACTCATACTTACCTGGCAAGGGAGACACCGTGATCACGAAGGCGGTTCACCCAGGGCGAGGCTCAGCCATTGCACTCCGGCTGTGCTGACCCCTGCGAATTTCTCAAATGTGGAAATCTCGATTGCATAATTTCTGGTAGTGGGGGACTGCGTTCGCGCTCTCCCCTGATCTTGATGTTAAAAATAAGCTAGGAATGTGTTAAATTCGGAGTTCTATTGAGTTTCGTGTTGAGAAGGAGATTTGAGACTATTTCCATTTTTTTTTACTTATCAGATGAATGACTGGGGTCTGTTTATAAGTCAACTAAGGCCTCAGAGATACATTTTGGTCTTCTGATAACCCGGATGTGTGCGATATGTTATTGTAGCACTGGTGATTATGCCTGTCATGTCCTGATAATGTCAAGGAAAAGGCCTACTTGTGAATGGATCATTTTGTGCCCTCATGACGTAATCTGGATTGAGGTCTTTTATTTGCTAGTTTATTAAATCATTTATAGGACAGTTTGTCATTTAAGACCACAGTAAATGTCAACCATTACCATGCCACAGTCATTGCCCTGGTCAACCATTACCATGCCACAGACATTTCCCTGGTCAACCATTTCCATGACAACAGACATTTCCCTGGTCAACCATTACCATAACACAGACATTTCCCTGGTCAATCATTACCATGCCACAGACATTTCCCTGGTCAATCATTACCATTCCACAGACATTTCCCTGGTCAACCATTACCACGCCACAGACATGTCCCTGGTCCACTTATTTCCTGATAAAATCAGTCAATAAGATGGATTCTGTTGTTCCAAGATGCAGATCCATTCCACAGACATTTCTGCAGGTTTTTTTTTTGTTGCAGTGAGAATGTGAAGTGAGGTATTCTGCCAAATTGTATTTAGGCATATTAAAACACTTCAGTTTATTGCGATGAATGTGATTATGTAGACGGACATTTAGAAAACAAATTCAATGCATATGTAATTTATACCGTGTTGCTTGATGGGAAAATAGTCGGTCCGTGATATAATATAGTAAAACAAAATGTATTGCTTTTTTTTCGCCTTGTCCGCAACTGTATTCGTAAACGTCATTAAACCCTGTTCAATATGATGTGGTATTATCAGTAGTAGAAGTGGTAACCGTGAGTCAAACACCTTTGTCCTGGAAGGAGTGCTCCTCTACCAACGTGTACAACTCATACTTACCTGGCAAGGGAGACACCGTGATCACGAAGGCGGTTCACCCAGGGCGAGGCTCAGCCATTGCACTCCGGCTGTGCTGACCCCTGCGAATTTCTCAAATGTGGAAATTTTCTGGTAGTGGGGGACTGCGTTCGCGCTCTCCCCTGATCTTGATGTTAAAAATAAGCTAGGAATGTGTTGAATTCGGAGTTCTATTGAGTTTCGTGTTGAGAAGGAGATTTGTCACTATTTCTATTTTTTTTTAATTATCAGATGAATGACTGGGGTCTGTTTATAAGTCAACTAAGGCCTCAGAGATACATTTTGGTCTTCTGATAACCCGGAAGACACCACCACAAATATATTAGGCTACAGTTGTTCACCAATGAATGTGATTATGTAGACGGACATTTAGACAACAAATGCAATGTATATAGAATTTCTACCGTGTTGCTTGATGGGAAAATAGTCGGTCCGTGATATAATATAGTAAAACAAAATGTATTGCTTTTTTTTCGCCTTGTCCGCAACTGTATTCGTAAACGTCATTAAACCCTGTTCAATATGATGTGGTATTATCAGTAGTAGAAGTGGTAACCGTGAGTCAAACACCTTTGTCCTGGAAGGAGTGCTCCTCTACCAACGTGTACAACTCATACTTACCTGGCAAGGGAGACACCGTGATCACGAAGGCGGTTCACCCAGGGCGAGGCTCAGCCATTGCACTCCGGCTGTGCTGACCCCTGCGAATTTCTCAAATGTGGAAATCTCGATTGCATAATTTCTGGTAGTGGGGGACTGCGTTCGCGCTCTCCCCTGATCTTGATATTAAAAATAAGCTAGGAATGTGTTAAATTCGGAGTTCTATTGAGTTTCGTGTTGAGAAGGAGATTTGAGACTATTTCCATTTTTTTTTACTTATCAGATGAATGACTGGGGTCTGTTTATAAGTCAACTAAGGCCTCAGAGATACATTTTGGTCTTCTGATAACCCGGATGTGTGCGATATGTTATTGTAGCACTGGTGATTATGCCTGTCATGTCCTGATAATGTCAAGGAAAAGGCCTACTTGTGAATGGATCATTTTGTGCCCTCATGACGTAATCTGGATTGAGGTCTTTTATTTGCTAGATTATTAAATCATTTATAGGACAGTTTGTCATTTAAGACCACAGTAAATGTCAACCATTACCATGCCACAGACATTTCCCTGGTCAACCATTTCCATGACAACAGACATTTCCCTGGTCAACCATTACCATAACACAGACATTTCCCTGGTCAATCATTACCATGCCACAGACATTTCCCTGGTCAATCATTACCATTCCACAGACATTTCCCTGGTCAACCATTACCACGCCACAGACATGTCCCTGGTCCACTTATTTCCTGATAAAATCAGTCAATAAGATGGATTCTGTTGTTCCAAGATGCAGATCCATTCCACAGACATTTCTGCAGGTTTTTTTTTTGTTGCAGTGAGAATGTGAAGTGAGGTATTCTGCCAAATTGTATTTAGGCATATTAAAACACTTCAGTTTATTGCGATGAATGTGATTATGTAGACGGACATTTAGAAAACAAATTCAATGCATATATAATTTATACCGTGTTGCTTGATGGGAAAATAGTCGGTCCGTGATATAATATAGTAAAACAAAATGTATTGCTTTTTTTTCGCCTTGTCCGCAACTGTATTCGTAAACGTCATTAAACCCTGTTCAATATGATGTGGTATTATCAGTAGTAGAAGTGGTAACCGTGAGTCAAACACCTTTGTCCTGGAAGGAGTGCTCCTCTACCAACGTGTACAACTCATACTTACCTGGCAAGGGAGACACCGTGATCACGAAGGCGGTTCACCCAGGGCGAGGCTCAGCCATTGCACTCCGGCTGTGCTGACCCCTGCGAATTTCTCAAATGTGGAAATCTCGATTGCATAATTTCTGGTAGTGGGGGACTGCGTTCGCGCTCTCCCCTGATCTTGATGTTAAAAATAAGCTAGGAATGTGTTAAATTCGGAGTTCTATTGAGTTTCGTGTTGAGAAGGAGATTTGAGACTATTTCCATTTTTTTTTACTTATCAGATGAATGACTGGGGTCTGTTTATAAGTCAACTAAGGCCTCAGAGATACATTTTGGTCTTCTGATAACCCGGTGGTCTTCTGTGCGATATGTTATTGTAGCACTGGTGATTATGCCTGTCATGTCCTGATAATGTCAAGGAAAAGGCCTACTTGTGAATGGATCATTTTGTGCCCTCATGACGTAATCTGGATTGAGGTCTTTTATTTGCTAGATTATTAAATCATTTATAGGACAGTTTGTCATTTAAGACCACAGTAAATGTCAACCATTACCATGCCACAGACATTTCCCTGGTCAACCATTTCCATGACAACAGACATTTCCCTGGTCAACCATTACCATAACACAGACATTTCCCTGGTCAATCATTACCATGCCACAGACATTTCCCTGGTCAATCATTACCATTCCACAGACATTTCCCTGGTCAACCATTACCACGCCACAGACATGTCCCTGGTCCACTTATTTCCTGATAAAATCAGTCAATAAGATGGATTCTGTTGTTCCAAGATGCAGATCCATTCCACAGACATTTCTGCAGGTTTTTTTTTTGTTGCAGTGAGAATGTGAAGTGAGGTATTCTGCCAAATTGTATTTAGGCATATTAAAACACTTCAGTTTATTGCGATGAATGTGATTATGTAGACGGACATTTAGAAAACAAATTCAATGCATATATAATTTATACCGTGTTGCTTGATGGGAAAATAGTCGGTCCGTGATATAATATAGTAAAACAAAATGTATTGCTTTTTTTTCGCCTTGTCCGCAACTGTATTCGTAAACGTCATTAAACCCTGTTCAATATGATGTGGTATTATCAGTAGTAGAAGTGGTAACCGTGAGTCAAACACCTTTGTCCTGGAAGGAGTGCTCCTCTACCAACGTGTACAACTCATACTTACCTGGCAAGGGAGACACCGTGATCACGAAGGCGGTTCACCCAGGGCGAGGCTCAGCCATTGCACTCCGGCTGTGCTGACCCCTGCGAATTTCTCAAATGTGGAAATCTTGATTGCATAATTTCTGGTAGTGGGGGACTGCGTTCGCGCTCTCCCCTGATCTTGATGTTAAAAATAAGCTAGGAATGTGTTAAATTCGGAGTTCTATTGAGTTTCGTGTTGAGAAGGAGATTTGAGACTATTTCCATTTTTTTTTACTTATCAGATGAATGACTGGGGTCTGTTTATAAGTCAACTAAGGCCTCAGAGATACATTTTGGTCTTCTGATAACCCGGATGTGTGCGATATGTTATTGTAGCACTGGTGATTATGCCTGTCATGTCCTGATAATGTCAAGGAAAAGGCCTACTTGTGAATGGATCATTTTGTGCCCTCATGACGTAATCTGGATTGAGGTCTTTTATTTGCTAGTTTATTAAATCATTTATAGGACAGTTTGTCATTTAAGACCACAGTAAATGTCAACCATTACCATGCCACAGTCATTGCCCTGGTCAACCATTACCATGCCACAGACATTTCCCTGGTCAACCATTTCCATGACAACAGACATTTCCCTGGTCAACCATTACCATAACACAGACATTTCCCTGGTCAATCATTACCATGCCACAGACATTTCCCTGGTCAATCATTACCATTCCACAGACATTTCCCTGGTCAACCATTACCACGCCACAGACATGTCCCTGGTCCACTTATTTCCTGATAAAATCAGTCAATAAGATGGATTCTGTTGTTCCAAGATGCAGATCCATTCCACAGACATTTCTGCAGGTTTTTTTTTTGTTGCAGTGAGAATGTGAAGTGAGGTATTCTGCCAAATTGTATTTAGGCATATTAAAACACTTCAGTTTATTGCGATGAATGTGATTATGTAGACGGACATTTAGAAAACAAATTCAATGCATATATAATTTATACCGTGTTGCTTGATGGGAAAATAGTCGGTCCGTGATATAATATAGTAAAACAAAATGTATTGCTTTTTTTTCGCCTTGTCCGCAACTGTATTCGTAAACGTCATTAAACCCTGTTCAATATGATGTGGTATTATCAGTAGTAGAAGTGGTAACCGTGAGTCAAACACCTTTGTCCTGGAAGGAGTGCTCCTCTACCAACGTGTACAACTCATACTTACCTGGCAAGGGAGACACCGTGATCACGAAGGCGGTTCACCCAGGGCGAGGCTCAGCCATTGCACTCCGGCTGTGCTGACCCCTGCGAATTTCTCAAATGTGGAATTTCTGGTAGTGGGGGACTGCGTTCGCGCTCTCCCCTGATCTTGATGTTAAAAATAAGCTAGGAATGTGTTAAATTCGGAGTTCTATTGAGTTTCGTGTTGAGAAGGAGATTTGTCACTATTTCCATTTTTTTTTAATTATCAGATGAATGACTGGGGTCTGTTTATAAGTCAACTAAGGCCTCAGAGATACATTTTGGTCTTCTGATAACCCGGAAGACACCACCACAAATATATTAGGCTACAGTTGTTCACCAATGAATGTGATTATGTAGACGGACATTTAGACAACAAATGCAATGCATATATAATTTATACCGTGTTGCTTGATGGGAAAATAGTCGGTCCGTGATATAATATAGTAAAACAAAATGTATTGCTTTTTTTTCGCCTTGTCCGCAACTGTATTCGTAAACGTCATTAAACCCTGTTCAATATGATGTGGTATTATCAGTAGTAGAAGTGGTAACCGTGAGTCAAACACCTTTGTCCTGGAAGGAGTGCTCCTCTACCAACGTGTACAACTCATACTTACCTGGCAAGGGAGACACCGTGATCACGAAGGCGGTTCACCCAGGGCGAGGCTCAGCCATTGCACTCCGGCTGTGCTGACCCCTGCGAATTTCTCAAATGTGGAAATCTCGATTGCATAATTTCTGGTAGTGGGGGACTGCGTTCGCGCTCTCCCCTGATCTTGATGTTAAAAATAAGCTAGGAATGTGTTAAATTCGGAGTTCTATTGAGTTTCGTGTTGAGAAGGAGATTTGAGACTATTTCCATTTTTTTTTACTTATCAGATGAATGACTGGGGTCTGTTTATAAGTCAACTAAGGCCTCAGAGATACATTTTGGTCTTCTGATAACCCGGATGTGTGCGATATGTTATTGTAGCACTGGTGATTATGCCTGTCATGTCCTGATAATGTCAAGGAAAAGGCCTACTTGTGAATGGATCATTTTGTGCCCTCATGACGTAATCTGGATTGAGGTCTTTTATTTGCTAGATTATTAAATCATTTATAGGACAGTTTGTCATTTAAGACCACAGTAAATGTCAACCATTACCATGCCACAGTCATTGCATTTGCCCTTTCCCTGGTCAACCATTTCCATGACAACAGACATTTCCCTGGTCAACCATTACCATAACACAGACATTTCCCTGGTCAATCATTACCATGCCACAGACATTTCCCTGGTCAATCATTACCATTCCACAGACATTTCCCTGGTCAACCATTACCACGCCACAGACATGTCCCTGGTCCACTTATTTCCTGATAAAATCAGTCAATAAGATGGATTCTGTTGTTCCAAGATGCAGATCCATTCCACAGACATTTCTGCAGGTTTTTTTTTTGTTGCAGTGAGAATGTGAAGTGAGGTATTCTGCCAAATTGTATTTAGGCATATTAAAACACTTCAGTTTATTGCGATGAATGTGATTATGTAGACGGACATTTAGAAAACAAATTCAATGCATATATAATTTATACCGTGTTGCTTGATGGGAAAATAGTCGGTCCGTGATATAATATAGTAAAACAAAATGTATTGCTTTTTTTTCGCCTTGTCCGCAACTGTATTCGTAAACGTCATTAAACCCTGTTCAATATGATGTGGTATTATCAGTAGTAGAAGTGGTAACCGTGAGTCAAACACCTTTGTCCTGGAAGGAGTGCTCCTCTACCAACGTGTACAACTCATACTTACCTGGCAAGGGAGACACCGTGATCACGAAGGCGGTTCACCCAGGGCGAGGCTCAGCCATTGCACTCCGGCTGTGCTGACCCCTGCGAATTTCTCAAATGTGGAAATTTTCTGGTAGTGGGGGACTGCGTTCGCGCTCTCCCCTGATCTTGATGTTAAAAATAAGCTAGGAATGTGTTGAATTCGGAGTTCTATTGAGTTTCGTGTTGAGAAGGAGATTTGTCACTATTTCCATTTTTTTTTAATTATCAGATGAATGACTGGGGTCTGTTTATAAGTCAACTAAGGCCTCAGAGATACATTTTGGTCTTCTGATAACCCGGAAGACACCACCACAAATATATTAGGCTACAGTTGTTCACCAATGAATGTGATTATGTAGACGGACATTTAGACAACAAATGCAATGTATATAGAATTTCTACCGTGTTGCTTGATGGGAAAATAGTCGGTCCGTGATATAATATAGTAAAACAAAATGTATTGCTTTTTTTTCGCCTTGTCCGCAACTGTATTCGTAAACGTCATTAAACCCTGTTCAATATGATGTGGTATTATCAGTAGTAGAAGTGGTAACCGTGAGTCAAACACCTTTGTCCTGGAAGGAGTGCTCCTCTACCAACGTGTACAACTCATACTTACCTGGCAAGGGAGACACCGTGATCACGAAGGCGGTTCACCCAGGGCGAGGCTCAGCCATTGCACTCCGGCTGTGCTGACCCCTGCGAATTTCTCAAATGTGGAAATCTCGATTGCATAATTTCTGGTAGTGGGGGACTGCGTTCGCGCTCTCCCCTGATCTTGATGTTAAAAATAAGCTAGGAATGTGTTAAATTCGGAGTTCTATTGAGTTTCGTGTTGAGAAGGAGATTTGTCACTATTTCCATTTTTTTTAAATTATCAGATGAATGACTGGGGTCTGTTTATAAGTCAACTAAGGCCTCAGAGATACATTTTGGTCTTCTGATAACCCGGATGTGTGCGATATGTTATTGTAGCACTGGTGATTATGCCTGTCATGTCCTGATAATGTCAAGGAAAAGGCCTACTTGTGAATGGATCATTTTGTGCCCTCATGACGTAATCTGGATTGAGGTCTTTTATTTGCTAGATTATTAAATCATTTATAGGACAGTTTGTCATTTAAGACCACAGTAAATGTCAACCATTACCATGCCACAGTCATTGCCCTGGTCAACCATTACCATGCCACAGACATTTCCCTGGTCAACCATTTCCATGACAACAGACATTTCCCTGGTCAACCATTACCATAACACAGACATTTCCCTGGTCAACCATTACCACGCCACAGACATGTCCCTGGTCCACTTATTTCCTGATAAAATCAGTCAATAAGATGGATTCTGTTGTTCCAAGATGCAGATCCATTCCACAGACATTTCTGCAGGTTTTTTTTTTGTTGCAGTGAGAATGTGAAGTGAGGTATTCTGCCAAATTGTATTTAGGCATATTAAAACACTTCAGTTTATTGCGATGAATGTGATTATGTAGACGGACATTTAGAAAACAAATTCAATGCATATATAATTTATACCGTGTTGCTTGATGGGAAAATAGTCGGTCCGTGATATAATATAGTAAAACAAAATGTATTGCTTTTTTTTCGCCTTGTCCGCAACTGTATTCGTAAACGTCATTAAACCCTGTTCAATATGATGTGGTATTATCAGTAGTAGAAGTGGTAACCGTGAGTCAAACACCTTTGTCCTGGAAGGAGTGCTCCTCTACCAACGTGTACAACTCATACTTACCTGGCAAGGGAGACACCGTGATCACGAAGGCGGTTCACCCAGGGCGAGGCTCAGCCATTGCACTCCGGCTGTGCTGACCCCTGCGAATTTCTCAAATGTGGAAATCTCGATTGCAAAATTTCTGGTAGTGGGGGACTGCGTTCGCGCTCTCCCTTGATCTTGATGTTAAAAATAAGCTAGGAATGTGTTAAATTCGGAGTTCTATTGAGTTTCGTGTTGAGAAGGAGATTTGTCACTATTTCCATTTTTTTTAAATTATCAGATGAATGACTGGGGTCTGTTTATAAGTCAACTAAGGCCTCAGAGATACATTTTGGTCTTCTGATAACCCGGAAGACACCACCACAAATATATTAGGCTACAGTTGTTCACCAATGAATGTGATTATGTAGACGGACATTTAGAAAACAAATTCAATGCATATATAATTTATACCGTGTTGCTTGATGGGAAAATAGTCGGTCCGTGATATAATATAGTAAAACAAAATGTATTGCTTTTTTTTCGCCTTGTCCGCAACTGTATTCGTAAACGTCATTAAACCCTGTTCAATATGATGTGGTATTATCAGTAGTAGAAGTGGTAACCGTGAGTCAAACACCTTTGTCCTGGAAGGAGTGCTCCTCTACCAACGTGTACAACTCATACTTACCTGGCAAGGGAGACACCGTGATCACGAAGGCGGTTCACCCAGGGCGAGGCTCAGCCATTGCACTCCGGCTGTGCTGACCCCTGCGAATTTCTCAAATGTGGAAATCTCGATTGCATAATTTCTGGTAGTGGGGGACTGCGTTCGCGCTCTCCCCTGATCTTGATGTTAAAAATAAGCTAGGAATGTGTTAAATTCGGAGTTCTATTGAGTTTCGTGTTGAGAAGGAGATTTGAGACTATTTCCATTTTTTTTTACTTATCAGATGAATGACTGGGGTCTGTTTATAAGTCAACTAAGGCCTCAGAGATACATTTTGGTCTTCTGATAACCCGGATGTGTGCGATATGTTATTGTAGCACTGGTGATTATGCCTGTCATGTCCTGATAATGTCAAGGAAAAGGCCTACTTGTGAATGGATCATTTTGTGCCCTCATGACGTAATCTGGATTGAGGTCTTTTATTTGCTAGATTATTAAATCATTTATAGGACAGTTTGTCATTTAAGACCACAGTAAATGTCAACCATTACCATGCCACAGTCATTGCCCTGGTCAACCATTACCATGCCACAGACATTTCCCTGGTCAACCATTTCCATGACAACAGACATTTCCCTGGTCAACCATTACCATAACACAGACATTTCCCTGGTCAATCATTACCATGCCACAGACATTTCCCTGGTCAATCATTACCATTCCACAGACATTTCCCTGGTCAACCATTACCACGCCACAGACATGTCCCTGGTCCACTTATTTCCTGATAAAATCAGTCAATAAGATGGATTCTGTTGTTCCAAGATGCAGATCCATTCCACAGACATTTCTGCAGGTTTTTTTTTTTGTTGCAGTGAGAATGTGAAGTGAGGTATTCTGCCAAATTGTATTTAGGCATATTAAAACACTTCAGTTTATTGCGATGAATGTGATTATGTAGACGGACATTTAGAAAACAAATTCAATGCATATATAATTTATACCGTGTTGCTTGATGGGAAAATAGTCGGTCCGTGATATAATATAGTAAAACAAAATGTATTGCTTTTTTTTCGCCTTGTCCGCAACTGTATTCGTAAACGTCATTAAACCCTGTTCAATATGATGTGGTATTATCAGTAGTAGAAGTGGTAACCGTGAGTCAAACACCTTTGTCCTGGAAGGAGTGCTCCTCTACCAACGTGTACAACTCATACTTACCTGGCAAGGGAGACACCGTGATCACGAAGGCGGTTCACCCAGGGCGAGGCTCAGCCATTGCACTCCGGCTGTGCTGACCCCTGCGAATTTCTCAAATGTGGAAATCTCGATTGCATAATTTCTGGTAGTGGGGGACTGCGTTCGCGCTCTCCCCTGATCTTGATGTTAAAAATAAGCTAGGAATGTGTTAAATTCGGAGTTCTATTGAGTTTCGTGTTGAGAAGGAGATTTGAGACTATTTCCATTTTTTTTTACTTATCAGATGAATGACTGGGGTCTGTTTATAAGTCAACTAAGGCCTCAGAGATACATTTTGGTCTTCTGATAACCCGGATGTGTGCGATATGTTATTGTAGCACTGGTGATTATGCCTGTCATGTCCTGATAATGTCAAGGAAAAGGCCTACTTGTGAATGGATCATTTTGTGCCCTCATGACGTAATCTGGATTGAGGTCTTTTATTTGCTAGATTATTAAATCATTTATAGGACAGTTTGTCATTTAAGACCACAGTAAATGTCAACCATTACCATGCCACAGTCATTGCCCTGGTCAACCATTACCATGCCACAGACATTGCCCTGGTCAACCATTACCATGCCACAGACATTTCCCTGGTCAACCATTTCCATGACAACAGACATTTCCCTGGTCAATCAGACATTTCCCTGGTCAATCATTACCATTCCACAGACATTTCCCTGGTCAACCATTACCACGCCACAGACATGTCCCTGGTCCACTTATTTCCTGATAAAATCAGTCAATAAGATGGATTCTGTTGTTCCAAGATGCAGATCCATTCCACAGACATTTCTGCAGGTTTTTTTTTTGTTGCAGTGAGAATGTGAAGTGAGGTATTCTGCCAAATTGTATTTAGGCATATTAAAACACTTCAGTTTATTGCGATGAATGTGATTATGTAGACGGACATTTAGAAAACAAATTCAATGCATATATAATTTATACCGTGTTGCTTGATGGGAAAATAGTCGGTCCGTGATATAATATAGTAAAACAAAATGTATTGCTTTTTTTTCGCCTTGTCCGCAACTGTATTCGTAAACGTCATTAAACCCTGTTCAATATGATGTGGTATTATCAGTAGTAGAAGTGGTAACCGTGAGTCAAACACCTTTGTCCTGGAAGGAGTGCTCCTCTACCAACGTGTACAACTCATACTTACCTGGCAAGGGAGACACCGTGATCACGAAGGCGGTTCACCCAGGGCGAGGCTCAGCCATTGCACTCCGGCTGTGCTGACCCCTGCGAATTTCTCAAATGTGGAAATCTCGATTGCATAATTTCTGGTAGTGGGGGACTGCGTTCGCGCTCTCCCCTGATCTTGATGTTAAAAATAAGCTAGGAATGTGTTAAATTCGGAGTTCTATTGAGTTTCGTGTTGAGAAGGAGATTTGTCACTATTTCCATTTTTTTTAAATTATCAGATGAATGACTGGGGTCTGTTTATAAGTCAACTAAGGCCTCAGAGATACATTTTGGTCTTCTGATAACCCGGATGTGTGCGATATGTTATTGTAGCACTGGTGATTATGCCTGTCATGTCCTGATAATGTCAAGGAAAAGGCCTACTTGTGAATGGGTCATTTTGTGCCCTCATGACGTAATCTGGATTGAGGTCTTTTATTTGCTAGATTATTAAATCATTTATAGGACAGTTTGTCATTTAAGACCACAGTAAATGTCAACCATTACCATGCCACAGTCATTGCCCTGGTCAACCAATACCATGCCACAGACATTTCCCTGGTCAACCATTACCATAACACAGACATTTCCCTGGTCAATCATTACCATTCCACAGACATTTCCCTGGTCAACCATTACCACGCCACAGACATGTCCCTGGTCCACTTATTTCCTGATAAAATCAGTCAATAAGATGGATTCTGTTGTTCCAAGATGCAGATCCATTCCACAGACATTTCTGCAGGTTTTTTTTTTGTTGCAGTGAGAATGTGAAGTGAGGTATTCTGCCAAATTGTATTTAGGCATATTAAAACACTTCAGTTTATTGCGATGAATGTGATTATGTAGACGGACATTTAGAAAACAAATTCAATGCATATATAATTTATACCGTGTTGCTTGATGGGAAAATAGTCGGTCCGTGATATAATATAGTAAAACAAAATGTATTGCTTTTTTTTCGCCTTGTCCGCAACTGTATTCGTAAACGTCATTAAACCCTGTTCAATATGATGTGGTATTATCAGTAGTAGAAGTGGTAACCGTGAGTCAAACACCTTTGTCCTGGAAGGAGTGCTCCTCTACCAACGTGTACAACTCATACTTACCTGGCAAGGGAGACACCGTGATCACGAAGGCGGTTCACCCAGGGCGAGGCTCAGCCATTGCACTCCGGCTGTGCTGACCCCTGCGAATTTCTCAAATGTGGAAATCTCGATTGCATAATTTCTGGTAGTGGGGGACTGCGTTCGCGCTCTCCCCTGATCTTGATGTTAAAAATAAGCTAGGAATGTGTTAAATTCGGAGTTCTATTGAGTTTCGTGTTGAGAAGGAGATTTGAGACTATTTCCATTTTTTTTTACTTATCAGATGAATGACTGGGGTCTGTTTATAAGTCAACTAAGGCCTCAGAGATACATTTTGGTCTTCTGATAACCCGGATGTGTGCGATATGTTATTGTAGCACTGGTGATTATGCCTGTCATGTCCTGATAATGTCAAGGAAAAGGCCTACTTGTGAATGGATCATTTTGTGCCCTCATGACGTAATCTGGATTGAGGTCTTTTATTTGCTAGATTATTAAATCATTTATAGGACAGTTTGTCATTTAAGACCACAGTAAATGTCAACCATTACCATGCCACAGACATTTCCCTGGTCAACCATTTCCATGACAACAGACATTTCCCTGGTCAACCATTACCATAACACAGACATTTCCCTGGTCAATCATTACCATGCCACAGACATTTCCCTGGTCAATCATTACCATTCCACAGACATTTCCCTGGTCAACCATTACCACGCCACAGACATGTCCCTGGTCCACTTATTTCCTGATAAAATCAGTCAATAAGATGGATTCTGTTGTTCCAAGATGCAGATCCATTCCACAGACATTTCTGCAGGTTTTTTTTTTGTTGCAGTGAGAATGTGAAGTGAGGTATTCTGCCAAATTGTATTTAGGCATATTAAAACACTTCAGTTTATTGCGATGAATGTGATTATGTAGACGGACATTTAGAAAACAAATTCAATGCATATATAATTTATACCGTGTTGCTTGATGGGAAAATAGTCGGTCCGTGATATAATATAGTAAAACAAAATGTATTGCTTTTTTTTCGCCTTGTCCGCAACTGTATTCGTAAACGTCATTAAACCCTGTTCAATATGATGTGGTATTATCAGTAGTAGAAGTGGTAACCGTGAGTCAAACACCTTTGTCCTGGAAGGAGTGCTCCTCTACCAACGTGTACAACTCATACTTACCTGGCAAGGGAGACACCGTGATCACGAAGGCGGTTCACCCAGGGCGAGGCTCAGCCATTGCACTCCGGCTGTGCTGACCCCTGCGAATTTCTCAAATGTGGAAATCTCGATTGCATAATTTCTGGTAGTGGGGGACTGCGTTCGCGCTCTCCCCTGATCTTGATGTTAAAAATAAGCTAGGAATGTGTTAAATTCGGAGTTCTATTGAGTTTCGTGTTGAGAAGGAGATTTGAGACTATTTCCATTTTTTTTTACTTATCAGATGAATGACTGGGGTCTGTTTATAAGTCAACTAAGGCCTCAGAGATACATTTTGGTCTTCTGATAACCCGGATGTGTGCGATATGTTATTGTAGCACTGGTGATTATGCCTGTCATGTCCTGATAATGTCAAGGAAAAGGCCTACTTGTGAATGGATCATTTTGTGCCCTCATGACGTAATCTGGATTGAGGTCTTTTATTTGCTAGATTATTAAATCATTTATAGGACAGTTTGTCATTTAAGACCACAGTAAATGTCAACCATTACCATGCCACAGTCATTGCCCTGGTCAACCATTACCATGCCACAGACATTTCCCTGGTCAACCATTACCATAACACAGACATTTCCCTGGTCAATCATTACCATGCCACAGACATTTCCCTGGTCAATCATTACCATTCCACAGACATTTCCCTGGTCAACCATTACCACGCCACAGACATGTCCCTGGTCCACTTATTTCCT
Organism: Oncorhynchus clarkii lewisi; assembly: GCF_045791955.1. Lineage (NCBI taxonomy): Eukaryota > Metazoa > Chordata > Actinopteri > Salmoniformes > Salmonidae > Oncorhynchus > Oncorhynchus clarkii. Next base: position 37,868 of record NW_027258138.1, on the reverse strand, counting down.
GATAAAATCAGTCAATAAGATGGATTCTGTTGTTCCAAGATGCAGATCCATTCCACAGACATTTCTGCAGGTTTTTTTTTTGTTGCAGTGAGAATGTGAAGTGAGGTATTCTGCCAAATTGTATTTAGGCATATTAAAACACTTCAGTTTATTGCGATGAATGTGATTATGTAGACGGACATTTAGAAAACAAATTCAATGCATATATAATTTATACCGTGTTGCTTGATGGGAAAATAGTCGGTCCGTGATATAATATAGTAAAACAAAATGTATTGCTTTTTTTTCGCCTTGTCCGCAACTGTATTCGTAAACGTCATTAAACCCTGTTCAATATGATGTGGTATTATCAGTAGTAGAAGTGGTAACCGTGAGTCAAACACCTTTGTCCTGGAAGGAGTGCTCCTCTACCAACGTGTACAACTCATACTTACCTGGCAAGGGAGACACCGTGATCACGAAGGCGGTTCACCCAGGGCGAGGCTCAGCCATTGCACTCCGGCTGTGCTGACCCCTGCGAATTTCTCAAATGTGGAAATCTCGATTGCATAATTTCTGGTAGTGGGGGACTGCGTTCGCGCTCTCCCCTGATCTTGATGTTAAAAATAAGCTAGGAATGTGTTAAATTCGGAGTTCTATTGAGTTTCGTGTTGAGAAGGAGATTTGAGACTATTTCCATTTTTTTTTACTTATCAGATGAATGACTGGGGTCTGTTTATAAGTCAACTAAGGCCTCAGAGATACATTTTGGTCTTCTGATAACCCGGATGTGTGCGATATGTTATTGTAGCACTGGTGATTATGCCTGTCATGTCCTGATAATGTCAAGGAAAAGGCCTACTTGTGAATGGATCATTTTGTGCCCTCATGACGTAATCTGGATTGAGGTCTTTTATTTGCTAGATTATTAAATCATTTATAGGACAGTTTGTCATTTAAGACCACAGTAAATGTCAACCATTACCATGCCACAGACATTTCCCTGGTCAACCATTTCCATGACAACAGACATTTCCCTGGTCAACCATTACCATAACACAGACATTTCCCTGGTCAATCATTACCATGCCACAGACATTTCCCTGGTCAATCATTACCATTCCACAGACATTTCCCTGGTCAACCATTACCACGCCACAGACATGTCCCTGGTCCACTTATTTCCTGATAAAATCAGTCAATAAGATGGATTCTGTTGTTCCAAGATGCAGATCCATTCCACAGACATTTCTGCAGGTTTTTTTTTTGTTGCAGTGAGAATGTGAAGTGAGGTATTCTGCCAAATTGTATTTAGGCATATTAAAACACTTCAGTTTATTGCGATGAATGTGATTATGTAGACGGACATTTAGAAAACAAATTCAATGCATATATAATTTATACCGTGTTGCTTGATGGGAAAATAGTCGGTCCGTGATATAATATAGTAAAACAAAATGTATTGCTTTTTTTTCGCCTTGTCCGCAACTGTATTCGTAAACGTCATTAAACCCTGTTCAATATGATGTGGTATTATCAGTAGTAGAAGTGGTAACCGTGAGTCAAACACCTTTGTCCTGGAAGGAGTGCTCCTCTACCAACGTGTACAACTCATACTTACCTGGCAAGGGAGACACCGTGATCACGAAGGCGGTTCACCCAGGGCGAGGCTCAGCCATTGCACTCCGGCTGTGCTGACCCCTGCGAATTTCTCAAATGTGGAAATCTCGATTGCATAATTTCTGGTAGTGGGGGACTGCGTTCGCGCTCTCCCCTGATCTTGATGTTAAAAATAAGCTAGGAATGTGTTAAATTCGGAGTTCTATTGAGTTTCGTGTTGAGAAGGAGATTTGAGACTATTTCCATTTTTTTTTACTTATCAGATGAATGACTGGGGTCTGTTTATAAGTCAACTAAGGCCTCAGAGATACATTTTGGTCTTCTGATAACCCGGATGTGTGCGATATGTTATTGTAGCACTGGTGATTATGCCTGTCATGTCCTGATAATGTCAAGGAAAAGGCCTACTTGTGAATGGATCATTTTGTGCCCTCATGACGTAATCTGGATTGAGGTCTTTTATTTGCTAGATTATTAAATCATTTATAGGACAGTTTGTCATTTAAGACCACAGTAAATGTCAACCATTACCATGCCACAGACATTTCCCTGGTCAACCATTTCCATGACAACAGACATTTCCCTGGTCAACCATTACCATAACACAGACATTTCCCTGGTCAATCATTACCATGCCACAGACATTTCCCTGGTCAATCATTACCATTCCACAGACATTTCCCTGGTCAACCATTACCACGCCACAGACATGTCCCTGGTCCACTTATTTCCTGATAAAATCAGTCAATAAGATGGATTCTGTTGTTCCAAGATGCAGATCCATTCCACAGACATTTCTGCAGGTTTTTTTTTTGTTGCAGTGAGAATGTGAAGTGAGGTATTCTGCCAAATTGTATTTAGGCATATTAAAACACTTCAGTTTATTGCGATGAATGTGATTATGTAGACGGACATTTAGAAAACAAATTCAATGCATATATAATTTATACCGTGTTGCTTGATGGGAAAATAGTCGGTCCGTGATATAATATAGTAAAACAAAATGTATTGCTTTTTTTTCGCCTTGTCCGCAACTGTATTCGTAAACGTCATTAAACCCTGTTCAATATGATGTGGTATTATCAGTAGTAGAAGTGGTAACCGTGAGTCAAACACCTTTGTCCTGGAAGGAGTGCTCCTCTACCAACGTGTACAACTCATACTTACCTGGCAAGGGAGACACCGTGATCACGAAGGCGGTTCACCCAGGGCGAGGCTCAGCCATTGCACTCCGGCTGTGCTGACCCCTGCGAATTTCTCAAATGTGGAAATCTCGATTGCATAATTTCTGGTAGTGGGGGACTGCGTTCGCGCTCTCCCCTGATCTTGATGTTAAAAATAAGCTAGGAATGTGTTAAATTCGGAGTTCTATTGAGTTTCGTGTTGAGAAGGAGATTTGAGACTATTTCCATTTTTTTTTACTTATCAGATGAATGACTGGGGTCTGTTTATAAGTCAACTAAGGCCTCAGAGATACATTTTGGTCTTCTGATAACCCGGATGTGTGCGATATGTTATTGTAGCACTGGTGATTATGCCTGTCATGTCCTGATAATGTCAAGGAAAAGGCCTACTTGTGAATGGATCATTTTGTGCCCTCATGACGTAATCTGGATTGAGGTCTTTTATTTGCTAGATTATTAAATCATTTATAGGACAGTTTGTCATTTAAGACCACAGTAAATGTCAACCATTACCATGCCACAGACATTTCCCTGGTCAACCATTTCCATGACAACAGACATTTCCCTGGTCAACCATTACCATAACACAGACATTTCCCTGGTCAATCATTACCATGCCACAGACATTTCCCTGGTCAATCATTACCATTCCACAGACATTTCCCTGGTCAACCATTACCACGCCACAGACATGTCCCTGGTCCACTTATTTCCTGATAAAATCAGTCAATAAGATGGATTCTGTTGTTCCAAGATGCAGATCCATTCCACAGACATTTCTGCAGGTTTTTTTTTTGTTGCAGTGAGAATGTGAAGTGAGGTATTCTGCCAAATTGTATTTAGGCATATTAAAACACTTCAGTTTATTGCGATGAATGTGATTATGTAGACGGACATTTAGAAAACAAATTCAATGCATATATAATTTATACCGTGTTGCTTGATGGGAAAATAGTCGGTCCGTGATATAATATAGTAAAACAAAATGTATTGCTTTTTTTTCGCCTTGTCCGCAACTGTATTCGTAAACGTCATTAAACCCTGTTCAATATGATGTGGTATTATCAGTAGTAGAAGTGGTAACCGTGAGTCAAACACCTTTGTCCTGGAAGGAGTGCTCCTCTACCAACGTGTACAACTCATACTTACCTGGCAAGGGAGACACCGTGATCACGAAGGCGGTTCACCCAGGGCGAGGCTCAGCCATTGCACTCCGGCTGTGCTGACCCCTGCGAATTTCTCAAATGTGGAAATCTCGATTGCATAATTTCTGGTAGTGGGGGACTGCGTTCGCGCTCTCCCCTGATCTTGATGTTAAAAATAAGCTAGGAATGTGTTAAATTCGGAGTTCTATTGAGTTTCGTGTTGAGAAGGAGATTTGAGACTATTTCCATTTTTTTTTACTTATCAGATGAATGACTGGGGTCTGTTTATAAGTCAACTAAGGCCTCAGAGATACATTTTGGTCTTCTGATAACCCGGATGTGTGCGATATGTTATTGTAGCACTGGTGATTATGCCTGTCATGTCCTGATAATGTCAAGGAAAAGGCCTACTTGTGAATGGATCATTTTGTGCCCTCATGACGTAATCTGGATTGAGGTCTTTTATTTGCTAGATTATTAAATCATTTATAGGACAGTTTGTCATTTAAGACCACAGTAAATGTCAACCATTACCATGCCACAGACATTTCCCTGGTCAACCATTTCCATGACAACAGACATTTCCCTGGTCAACCATTACCATAACACAGACATTTCCCTGGTCAATCATTACCATGCCACAGACATTTCCCTGGTCAATCATTACCATTCCACAGACATTTCCCTGGTCAACCATTACCACGCCACAGACATGTCCCTGGTCCACTTATTTCCTGATAAAATCAGTCAATAAGATGGATTCTGTTGTTCCAAGATGCAGATCCATTCCACAGACATTTCTGCAGGTTTTTTTTTTGTTGCAGTGAGAATGTGAAGTGAGGTATTCTGCCAAATTGTATTTAGGCATATTAAAACACTTCAGTTTATTGCGATGAATGTGATTATGTAGACGGACATTTAGAAAACAAATTCAATGCATATATAATTTATACCGTGTTGCTTGATGGGAAAATAGTCGGTCCGTGATATAATATAGTAAAACAAAATGTATTGCTTTTTTTTCGCCTTGTCCGCAACTGTATTCGTAAACGTCATTAAACCCTGTTCAATATGATGTGGTATTATCAGTAGTAGAAGTGGTAACCGTGAGTCAAACACCTTTGTCCTGGAAGGAGTGCTCCTCTACCAACGTGTACAACTCATACTTACCTGGCAAGGGAGACACCGTGATCACGAAGGCGGTTCACCCAGGGCGAGGCTCAGCCATTGCACTCCGGCTGTGCTGACCCCTGCGAATTTCTCAAATGTGGAAATCTCGATTGCATAATTTCTGGTAGTGGGGGACTGCGTTCGCGCTCTCCCCTGATCTTGATGTTAAAAATAAGCTAGGAATGTGTTAAATTCGGAGTTCTATTGAGTTTCGTGTTGAGAAGGAGATTTGAGACTATTTCCATTTTTTTTTACTTATCAGATGAATGACTGGGGTCTGTTTATAAGTCAACTAAGGCCTCAGAGATACATTTTGGTCTTCTGATAACCCGGATGTGTGCGATATGTTATTGTAGCACTGGTGATTATGCCTGTCATGTCCTGATAATGTCAAGGAAAAGGCCTACTTGTGAATGGATCATTTTGTGCCCTCATGACGTAATCTGGATTGAGGTCTTTTATTTGCTAGATTATTAAATCATTTATAGGACAGTTTGTCATTTAAGACCACAGTAAATGTCAACCATTACCATGCCACAGACATTTCCCTGGTCAACCATTTCCATGACAACAGACATTTCCCTGGTCAACCATTACCATAACACAGACATTTCCCTGGTCAATCATTACCATGCCACAGACATTTCCCTGGTCAATCATTACCATTCCACAGACATTTCCCTGGTCAACCATTACCACGCCACAGACATGTCCCTGGTCCACTTATTTCCTGATAAAATCAGTCAATAAGATGGATTCTGTTGTTCCAAGATGCAGATCCATTCCACAGACATTTCTGCAGGTTTTTTTTTTGTTGCAGTGAGAATGTGAAGTGAGGTATTCTGCCAAATTGTATTTAGGCATATTAAAACACTTCAGTTTATTGCGATGAATGTGATTATGTAGACGGACATTTAGAAAACAAATTCAATGCATATATAATTTATACCGTGTTGCTTGATGGGAAAATAGTCGGTCCGTGATATAATATAGTAAAACAAAATGTATTGCTTTTTTTTCGCCTTGTCCGCAACTGTATTCGTAAACGTCATTAAACCCTGTTCAATATGATGTGGTATTATCAGTAGTAGAAGTGGTAACCGTGAGTCAAACACCTTTGTCCTGGAAGGAGTGCTCCTCTACCAACGTGTACAACTCATACTTACCTGGCAAGGGAGACACCGTGATCACGAAGGCGGTTCACCCAGGGCGAGGCTCAGCCATTGCACTCCGGCTGTGCTGACCCCTGCGAATTTCTCAAATGTGGAAATCTCGATTGCATAATTTCTGGTAGTGGGGGACTGCGTTCGCGCTCTCCCCTGATCTTGATGTTAAAAATAAGCTAGGAATGTGTTAAATTCGGAGTTCTATTGAGTTTCGTGTTGAGAAGGAGATTTGAGACTATTTCCATTTTTTTTTACTTATCAGATGAATGACTGGGGTCTGTTTATAAGTCAACTAAGGCCTCAGAGATACATTTTGGTCTTCTGATAACCCGGATGTGTGCGATATGTTATTGTAGCACTGGTGATTATGCCTGTCATGTCCTGATAATGTCAAGGAAAAGGCCTACTTGTGAATGGATCATTTTGTGCCCTCATGACGTAATCTGGATTGAGGTCTTTTATTTGCTAGATTATTAAATCATTTATAGGACAGTTTGTCATTTAAGACCACAGTAAATGTCAACCATTACCATGCCACAGACATTTCCCTGGTCAACCATTTCCATGACAACAGACATTTCCCTGGTCAACCATTACCATAACACAGACATTTCCCTGGTCAATCATTACCATGCCACAGACATTTCCCTGGTCAATCATTACCATTCCACAGACATTTCCCTGGTCAACCATTACCACGCCACAGACATGTCCCTGGTCCACTTATTTCCTGATAAAATCAGTCAATAAGATGGATTCTGTTGTTCCAAGATGCAGATCCATTCCACAGACATTTCTGCAGGTTTTTTTTTTGTTGCAGTGAGAATGTGAAGTGAGGTATTCTGCCAAATTGTATTTAGGCATATTAAAACACTTCAGTTTATTGCGATGAATGTGATTATGTAGACGGACATTTAGAAAACAAATTCAATGCATATATAATTTATACCGTGTTGCTTGATGGGAAAATAGTCGGTCCGTGATATAATATAGTAAAACAAAATGTATTGCTTTTTTTTCGCCTTGTCCGCAACTGTATTCGTAAACGTCATTAAACCCTGTTCAATATGATGTGGTATTATCAGTAGTAGAAGTGGTAACCGTGAGTCAAACACCTTTGTCCTGGAAGGAGTGCTCCTCTACCAACGTGTACAACTCATACTTACCTGGCAAGGGAGACACCGTGATCACGAAGGCGGTTCACCCAGGGCGAGGCTCAGCCATTGCACTCCGGCTGTGCTGACCCCTGCGAATTTCTCAAATGTGGAAATCTCGATTGCATAATTTCTGGTAGTGGGGGACTGCGTTCGCGCTCTCCCCTGATCTTGATGTTAAAAATAAGCTAGGAATGTGTTAAATTCGGAGTTCTATTGAGTTTCGTGTTGAGAAGGAGATTTGAGACTATTTCCATTTTTTTTACTTATCAGATGAATGACTGGGGTCTGTTTATAAGTCAACTAAGGCCTCAGAGATACATTTTGGTCTTCTGATAACCCGGATGTGTGCGATATGTTATTGTAGCACTGGTGATTATGCCTGTCATGTCCTGATAATGTCAAGGAAAAGGCCTACTTGTGAATGGATCATTTTGTGCCCTCATGACGTAATCTGGATTGAGGTCTTTTATTTGCTAGATTATTAAATCATTTATAGGACAGTTTGTCATTTAAGACCACAGTAAATGTCAACCATTACCATGCCACAGACATTTCCCTGGTCAACCATTTCCATGACAACAGACATTTCCCTGGTCAACCATTACCATAACACAGACATTTCCCTGGTCAATCATTACCATGCCACAGACATTTCCCTGGTCAATCATTACCATTCCACAGACATTTCCCTGGTCAACCATTACCACGCCACAGACATGTCCCTGGTCCACTTATTTCCTGATAAAATCAGTCAATAAGATGGATTCTGTTGTTCCAAGATGCAGATCCATTCCACAGACATTTCTGCAGGTTTTTTTTTTGTTGCAGTGAGAATGTGAAGTGAGGTATTCTGCCAAATTGTATTTAGGCATATTAAAACACTTCAGTTTATTGCGATGAATGTGATTATGTAGACGGACATTTAGAAAACAAATTCAATGCATATATAATTTATACCGTGTTGCTTGATGGGAAAATAGTCGGTCCGTGATATAATATAGTAAAACAAAATGTATTGCTTTTTTTTCGCCTTGTCCGCAACTGTATTCGTAAACGTCATTAAACCCTGTTCAATATGATGTGGTATTATCAGTAGTAGAAGTGGTAACCGTGAGTCAAACACCTTTGTCCTGGAAGGAGTGCTCCTCTACCAACGTGTACAACTCATACTTACCTGGCAAGGGAGACACCGTGATCACGAAGGCGGTTCACCCAGGGCGAGGCTCAGCCATTGCACTCCGGCTGTGCTGACCCCTGCGAATTTCTCAAATGTGGAAATCTCGATTGCATAATTTCTGGTAGTGGGGGACTGCGTTCGCGCTCTCCCCTGATCTTGATGTTAAAAATAAGCTAGGAATGTGTTAAATTCGGAGTTCTATTGAGTTTCGTGTTGAGAAGGAGATTTGAGACTATTTCCATTTTTTTTTACTTATCAGATGAATGACTGGGGTCTGTTTATAAGTCAACTAAGGCCTCAGAGATACATTTTGGTCTTCTGATAACCCGGATGTGTGCGATATGTTATTGTAGCACTGGTGATTATGCCTGTCATGTCCTGATAATGTCAAGGAAAAGGCCTACTTGTGAATGGATCATTTTGTGCCCTCATGACGTAATCTGGATTGAGGTCTTTTATTTGCTAGATTATTAAATCATTTATAGGACAGTTTGTCATTTAAGACCACAGTAAATGTCAACCATTACCATGCCACAGACATTTCCCTGGTCAACCATTTCCATGACAACAGACATTTCCCTGGTCAACCATTACCATAACACAGACATTTCCCTGGTCAATCATTACCATGCCACAGACATTTCCCTGGTCAATCATTACCATTCCACAGACATTTCCCTGGTCAACCATTACCACGCCACAGACATGTCCCTGGTCCACTTATTTCCTGATAAAATCAGTCAATAAGATGGATTCTGTTGTTCCAAGATGCAGATCCATTCCACAGACATTTCTGCAGGTTTTTTTTTTGTTGCAGTGAGAATGTGAAGTGAGGTATTCTGCCAAATTGTATTTAGGCATATTAAAACACTTCAGTTTATTGCGATGAATGTGATTATGTAGACGGACATTTAGAAAACAAATTCAATGCATATATAATTTATACCGTGTTGCTTGATGGGAAAATAGTCGGTCCGTGATATAATATAGTAAAACAAAATGTATTGCTTTTTTTTCGCCTTGTCCGCAACTGTATTCGTAAACGTCATTAAACCCTGTTCAATATGATGTGGTATTATCAGTAGTAGAAGTGGTAACCGTGAGTCAAACACCTTTGTCCTGGAAGGAGTGCTCCTCTACCAACGTGTACAACTCATACTTACCTGGCAAGGGAGACACCGTGATCACGAAGGCGGTTCACCCAGGGCGAGGCTCAGCCATTGCACTCCGGCTGTGCTGACCCCTGCGAATTTCTCAAATGTGGAAATCTCGATTGCATAATTTCTGGTAGTGGGGGACTGCGTTCGCGCTCTCCCCTGATCTTGATGTTAAAAATAAGCTAGGAATGTGTTAAATTCGGAGTTCTATTGAGTTTCGTGTTGAGAAGGAGATTTGAGACTATTTCCATTTTTTTTACTTATCAGATGAATGACTGGGGTCTGTTTATAAGTCAACTAAGGCCTCAGAGATACATTTTGGTCTTCTGATAACCCGGATGTGTGCGATATGTTATTGTAGCACTGGTGATTATGCCTGTCATGTCCTGATAATGTCAAGGAAAAGGCCTACTTGTGAATGGATCATTTTGTGCCCTCATGACGTAATCTGGATTGAGGTCTTTTATTTGCTAGATTATTAAATCATTTATAGGACAGTTTGTCATTTAAGACCACAGTAAATGTCAACCATTACCATGCCACAGACATTTCCCTGGTCAACCATTTCCATGACAACAGACATTTCCCTGGTCAACCATTACCATAACACAGACATTTCCCTGGTCAATCATTACCATGCCACAGACATTTCCCTGGTCAATCATTACCATTCCACAGACATTTCCCTGGTCAACCATTACCACGCCACAGACATGTCCCTGGTCCACTTATTTCCTGATAAAATCAGTCAATAAGATGGATTCTGTTGTTCCAAGATGCAGATCCATTCCACAGACATTTCTGCAGGTTTTTTTTTTGTTGCAGTGAGAATGTGAAGTGAGGTATTCTGCCAAATTGTATTTAGGCATATTAAAACACTTCAGTTTATTGCGATGAATGTGATTATGTAGACGGACATTTAGAAAACAAATTCAATGCATATATAATTTATACCGTGTTGCTTGATGGGAAAATAGTCGGTCCGTGATATAATATAGTAAAACAAAATGTATTGCTTTTTTTTCGCCTTGTCCGCAACTGTATTCGTAAACGTCATTAAACCCTGTTCAATATGATGTGGTATTATCAGTAGTAGAAGTGGTAACCGTGAGTCAAACACCTTTGTCCTGGAAGGAGTGCTCCTCTACCAACGTGTACAACTCATACTTACCTGGCAAGGGAGACACCGTGATCACGAAGGCGGTTCACCCAGGGCGAGGCTCAGCCATTGCACTCCGGCTGTGCTGACCCCTGCGAATTTCTCAAATGTGGAAATCTCGATTGCATAATTTCTGGTAGTGGGGGACTGCGTTCGCGCTCTCCCCTGATCTTGATGTTAAAAATAAGCTAGGAATGTGTTAAATTCGGAGTTCTATTGAGTTTCGTGTTGAGAAGGAGATTTGAGACTATTTCCATTTTTTTTACTTATCAGATGAATGACTGGGGTCTGTTTATAAGTCAACTAAGGCCTCAGAGATACATTTTGGTCTTCTGATAACCCGGATGTGTGCGATATGTTATTGTAGCACTGGTGATTATGCCTGTCATGTCCTGATAATGTCAAGGAAAAGGCCTACTTGTGAATGGATCATTTTGTGCCCTCATGACGTAATCTGGATTGAGGTCTTTTATTTGCTAGATTATTAAATCATTTATAGGACAGTTTGTCATTTAAGACCACAGTAAATGTCAACCATTACCATGCCACAGACATTTCCCTGGTCAACCATTTCCATGACAACAGACATTTCCCTGGTCAACCATTACCATAACACAGACATTTCCCTGGTCAATCATTACCATGCCACAGACATTTCCCTGGTCAATCATTACCATTCCACAGACATTTCCCTGGTCAACCATTACCACGCCACAGACATGTCCCTGGTCCACTTATTTCCTGATAAAATCAGTCAATAAGATGGATTCTGTTGTTCCAAGATGCAGATCCATTCCACAGACATTTCTGCAGGTTTTTTTTTTGTTGCAGTGAGAATGTGAAGTGAGGTATTCTGCCAAATTGTATTTAGGCATATTAAAACACTTCAGTTTATTGCGATGAATGTGATTATGTAGACGGACATTTAGAAAACAAATTCAATGCATATATAATTTATACCGTGTTGCTTGATGGGAAAATAGTCGGTCCGTGATATAATATAGTAAAACAAAATGTATTGCTTTTTTTTCGCCTTGTCCGCAACTGTATTCGTAAACGTCATTAAACCCTGTTCAATATGATGTGGTATTATCAGTAGTAGAAGTGGTAACCGTGAGTCAAACACCTTTGTCCTGGAAGGAGTGCTCCTCTACCAACGTGTACAACTCATACTTACCTGGCAAGGGAGACACCGTGATCACGAAGGCGGTTCACCCAGGGCGAGGCTCAGCCATTGCACTCCGGCTGTGCTGACCCCTGCGAATTTCTCAAATGTGGAAATCTCGATTGCATAATTTCTGGTAGTGGGGGACTGCGTTCGCGCTCTCCCCTGATCTTGATGTTAAAAATAAGCTAGGAATGTGTTAAATTCGGAGTTCTATTGAGTTTCGTGTTGAGAAGGAGATTTGAGACTATTTCCATTTTTTTTACTTATCAGATGAATGACTGGGGTCTGTTTATAAGTCAACTAAGGCCTCAGAGATACATTTTGGTCTTCTGATAACCCGGATGTGTGCGATATGTTATTGTAGCACTGGTGATTATGCCTGTCATGTCCTGATAATGTCAAGGAAAAGGCCTACTTGTGAATGGATCATTTTGTGCCCTCATGACGTAATCTGGATTGAGGTCTTTTATTTGCTAGATTATTAAATCATTTATAGGACAGTTTGTCATTTAAGACCACAGTAAATGTCAACCATTACCATGCCACAGACATTTCCCTGGTCAACCATTTCCATGACAACAGACATTTCCCTGGTCAACCATTACCATAACACAGACATTTCCCTGGTCAATCATTACCATGCCACAGACATTTCCCTGGTCAATCATTACCATTCCACAGACATTTCCCTGGTCAACCATTACCACGCCACAGACATGTCCCTGGTCCACTTATTTCCTGATAAAATCAGTCAATAAGATGGATTCTGTTGTTCCAAGATGCAGATCCATTCCACAGACATTTCTGCAGGTTTTTTTTTTGTTGCAGTGAGAATGTGAAGTGAGGTATTCTGCCAAATTGTATTTAGGCATATTAAAACACTTCAGTTTATTGCGATGAATGTGATTATGTAGACGGACATTTAGAAAACAAATTCAATGCATATATAATTTATACCGTGTTGCTTGATGGGAAAATAGTCGGTCCGTGATATAATATAGTAAAACAAAATGTATTGCTTTTTTTTCGCCTTGTCCGCAACTGTATTCGTAAACGTCATTAAACCCTGTTCAATATGATGTGGTATTATCAGTAGTAGAAGTGGTAACCGTGAGTCAAACACCTTTGTCCTGGAAGGAGTGCTCCTCTACCAACGTGTACAACTCATACTTACCTGGCAAGGGAGACACCGTGATCACGAAGGCGGTTCACCCAGGGCGAGGCTCAGCCATTGCACTCCGGCTGTGCTGACCCCTGCGAATTTCTCAAATGTGGAAATCTCGATTGCATAATTTCTGGTAGTGGGGGACTGCGTTCGCGCTCTCCCCTGATCTTGATGTTAAAAATAAGCTAGGAATGTGTTAAATTCGGAGTTCTATTGAGTTTCGTGTTGAGAAGGAGATTTGAGACTATTTCCATTTTTTTTTACTTATCAGATGAATGACTGGGGTCTGTTTATAAGTCAACTAAGGCCTCAGAGATACATTTTGGTCTTCTGATAACCCGGATGTGTGCGATATGTTATTGTAGCACTGGTGATTATGCCTGTCATGTCCTGATAATGTCAAGGAAAAGGCCTACTTGTGAATGGATCATTTTGTGCCCTCATGACGTAATCTGGATTGAGGTCTTTTATTTGCTAGATTATTAAATCATTTATAGGACAGTTTGTCATTTAAGACCACAGTAAATGTCAACCATTACCATGCCACAGACATTTCCCTGGTCAACCATTTCCATGACAACAGACATTTCCCTGGTCAACCATTACCATAACACAGACATTTCCCTGGTCAATCATTACCATGCCACAGACATTTCCCTGGTCAATCATTACCATTCCACAGACATTTCCCTGGTCAACCATTACCACGCCACAGACATGTCCCTGGTCCACTTATTTCCTGATAAAATCAGTCAATAAGATGGATTCTGTTGTTCCAAGATGCAGATCCATTCCACAGACATTTCTGCAGGTTTTTTTTTTGTTGCAGTGAGAATGTGAAGTGAGGTATTCTGCCAAATTGTATTTAGGCATATTAAAACACTTCAGTTTATTGCGATGAATGTGATTATGTAGACGGACATTTAGAAAACAAATTCAATGCATATATAATTTATACCGTGTTGCTTGATGGGAAAATAGTCGGTCCGTGATATAATATAGTAAAACAAAATGTATTGCTTTTTTTTCGCCTTGTCCGCAACTGTATTCGTAAACGTCATTAAACCCTGTTCAATATGATGTGGTATTATCAGTAGTAGAAGTGGTAACCGTGAGTCAAACACCTTTGTCCTGGAAGGAGTGCTCCTCTACCAACGTGTACAACTCATACTTACCTGGCAAGGGAGACACCGTGATCACGAAGGCGGTTCACCCAGGGCGAGGCTCAGCCATTGCACTCCGGCTGTGCTGACCCCTGCGAATTTCTCAAATGTGGAAATCTCGATTGCATAATTTCTGGTAGTGGGGGACTGCGTTCGCGCTCTCCCCTGATCTTGATGTTAAAAATAAGCTAGGAATGTGTTAAATTCGGAGTTCTATTGAGTTTCGTGTTGAGAAGGAGATTTGAGACTATTTCCATTTTTTTTTACTTATCAGATGAATGACTGGGGTCTGTTTATAAGTCAACTAAGGCCTCAGAGATACATTTTGGTCTTCTGATAACCCGGATGTGTGCGATATGTTATTGTAGCACTGGTGATTATGCCTGTCATGTCCTGATAATGTCAAGGAAAAGGCCTACTTGTGAATGGATCATTTTGTGCCCTCATGACGTAATCTGGATTGAGGTCTTTTATTTGCTAGATTATTAAATCATTTATAGGACAGTTTGTCATTTAAGACCACAGTAAATGTCAACCATTACCATGCCACAGACATTTCCCTGGTCAACCATTTCCATGACAACAGACATTTCCCTGGTCAACCATTACCATAACACAGACATTTCCCTGGTCAATCATTACCATGCCACAGACATTTCCCTGGTCAATCATTACCATTCCACAGACATTTCCCTGGTCAACCATTACCACGCCACAGACATGTCCCTGGTCCACTTATTTCCTGATAAAATCAGTCAATAAGATGGATTCTGTTGTTCCAAGATGCAGATCCATTCCACAGACATTTCTGCAGGTTTTTTTTTTGTTGCAGTGAGAATGTGAAGTGAGGTATTCTGCCAAATTGTATTTAGGCATATTAAAACACTTCAGTTTATTGCGATGAATGTGATTATGTAGACGGACATTTAGAAAACAAATTCAATGCATATATAATTTATACCGTGTTGCTTGATGGGAAAATAGTCGGTCCGTGATATAATATAGTAAAACAAAATGTATTGCTTTTTTTTCGCCTTGTCCGCAACTGTATTCGTAAACGTCATTAAACCCTGTTCAATATGATGTGGTATTATCAGTAGTAGAAGTGGTAACCGTGAGTCAAACACCTTTGTCCTGGAAGGAGTGCTCCTCTACCAACGTGTACAACTCATACTTACCTGGCAAGGGAGACACCGTGATCACGAAGGCGGTTCACCCAGGGCGAGGCTCAGCCATTGCACTCCGGCTGTGCTGACCCCTGCGAATTTCTCAAATGTGGAAATCTCGATTGCATAATTTCTGGTAGTGGGGGACTGCGTTCGCGCTCTCCCCTGATCTTGATGTTAAAAATAAGCTAGGAATGTGTTAAATTCGGAGTTCTATTGAGTTTCGTGTTGAGAAGGAGATTTGAGACTATTTCCATTTTTTTTTACTTATCAGATGAATGACTGGGGTCTGTTTATAAGTCAACTAAGGCCTCAGAGATACATTTTGGTCTTCTGATAACCCGGATGTGTGCGATATGTTATTGTAGCACTGGTGATTATGCCTGTCATGTCCTGATAATGTCAAGGAAAAGGCCTACTTGTGAATGGATCATTTTGTGCCCTCATGACGTAATCTGGATTGAGGTCTTTTATTTGCTAGATTATTAAATCATTTATAGGACAGTTTGTCATTTAAGACCACAGTAAATGTCAACCATTACCATGCCACAGACATTTCCCTGGTCAACCATTTCCATGACAACAGACATTTCCCTGGTCAACCATTACCATAACACAGACATTTCCCTGGTCAATCATTACCATGCCACAGACATTTCCCTGGTCAATCATTACCATTCCACAGACATTTCCCTGGTCAACCATTACCACGCCACAGACATGTCCCTGGTCCACTTATTTCCTGATAAAATCAGTCAATAAGATGGATTCTGTTGTTCCAAGATGCAGATCCATTCCACAGACATTTCTGCAGGTTTTTTTTTTGTTGCAGTGAGAATGTGAAGTGAGGTATTCTGCCAAATTGTATTTAGGCATATTAAAACACTTCAGTTTATTGCGATGAATGTGATTATGTAGACGGACATTTAGAAAACAAATTCAATGCATATATAATTTATACCGTGTTGCTTGATGGGAAAATAGTCGGTCCGTGATATAATATAGTAAAACAAAATGTATTGCTTTTTTTTCGCCTTGTCCGCAACTGTATTCGTAAACGTCATTAAACCCTGTTCAATATGATGTGGTATTATCAGTAGTAGAAGTGGTAACCGTGAGTCAAACACCTTTGTCCTGGAAGGAGTGCTCCTCTACCAACGTGTACAACTCATACTTACCTGGCAAGGGAGACACCGTGATCACGAAGGCGGTTCACCCAGGGCGAGGCTCAGCCATTGCACTCCGGCTGTGCTGACCCCTGCGAATTTCTCAAATGTGGAAATCTCGATTGCATAATTTCTGGTAGTGGGGGACTGCGTTCGCGCTCTCCCCTGATCTTGATGTTAAAAATAAGCTAGGAATGTGTTAAATTCGGAGTTCTATTGAGTTTCGTGTTGAGAAGGAGATTTGAGACTATTTCCATTTTTTTTTACTTATCAGATGAATGACTGGGGTCTGTTTATAAGTCAACTAAGGCCTCAGAGATACATTTTGGTCTTCTGATAACCCGGATGTGTGCGATATGTTATTGTAGCACTGGTGATTATGCCTGTCATGTCCTGATAATGTCAAGGAAAAGGCCTACTTGTGAATGGATCATTTTGTGCCCTCATGACGTAATCTGGATTGAGGTCTTTTATTTGCTAGATTATTAAATCATTTATAGGACAGTTTGTCATTTAAGACCACAGTAAATGTCAACCATTACCATGCCACAGACATTTCCCTGGTCAACCATTTCCATGACAACAGACATTTCCCTGGTCAACCATTACCATAACACAGACATTTCCCTGGTCAATCATTACCATGCCACAGACATTTCCCTGGTCAATCATTACCATTCCACAGACATTTCCCTGGTCAACCATTACCACGCCACAGACATGTCCCTGGTCCACTTATTTCCTGATAAAATCAGTCAATAAGATGGATTCTGTTGTTCCAAGATGCAGATCCATTCCACAGACATTTCTGCAGGTTTTTTTTTTGTTGCAGTGAGAATGTGAAGTGAGGTATTCTGCCAAATTGTATTTAGGCATATTAAAACACTTCAGTTTATTGCGATGAATGTGATTATGTAGACGGACATTTAGAAAACAAATTCAATGCATATATAATTTATACCGTGTTGCTTGATGGGAAAATAGTCGGTCCGTGATATAATATAGTAAAACAAAATGTATTGCTTTTTTTTCGCCTTGTCCGCAACTGTATTCGTAAACGTCATTAAACCCTGTTCAATATGATGTGGTATTATCAGTAGTAGAAGTGGTAACCGTGAGTCAAACACCTTTGTCCTGGAAGGAGTGCTCCTCTACCAACGTGTACAACTCATACTTACCTGGCAAGGGAGACACCGTGATCACGAAGGCGGTTCACCCAGGGCGAGGCTCAGCCATTGCACTCCGGCTGTGCTGACCCCTGCGAATTTCTCAAATGTGGAAATCTCGATTGCATAATTTCTGGTAGTGGGGGACTGCGTTCGCGCTCTCCCCTGATCTTGATGTTAAAAATAAGCTAGGAATGTGTTAAATTCGGAGTTCTATTGAGTTTCGTGTTGAGAAGGAGATTTGAGACTATTTCCATTTTTTTTTACTTATCAGATGAATGACTGGGGTCTGTTTATAAGTCAACTAAGGCCTCAGAGATACATTTTGGTCTTCTGATAACCCGGATGTGTGCGATATGTTATTGTAGCACTGGTGATTATGCCTGTCATGTCCTGATAATGTCAAGGAAAAGGCCTACTTGTGAATGGATCATTTTGTGCCCTCATGACGTAATCTGGATTGAGGTCTTTTATTTGCTAGATTATTAAATCATTTATAGGACAGTTTGTCATTTAAGACCACAGTAAATGTCAACCATTACCATGCCACAGACATTTCCCTGGTCAACCATTTCCATGACAACAGACATTTCCCTGGTCAACCATTACCATAACACAGACATTTCCCTGGTCAATCATTACCATGCCACAGACATTTCCCTGGTCAATCATTACCATTCCACAGACATTTCCCTGGTCAACCATTACCACGCCACAGACATGTCCCTGGTCCACTTATTTCCTGATAAAATCAGTCAATAAGATGGATTCTGTTGTTCCAAGATGCAGATCCATTCCACAGACATTTCTGCAGGTTTTTTTTTTGTTGCAGTGAGAATGTGAAGTGAGGTATTCTGCCAAATTGTATTTAGGCATATTAAAACACTTCAGTTTATTGCGATGAATGTGATTATGTAGACGGACATTTAGAAAACAAATTCAATGCATATATAATTTATACCGTGTTGCTTGATGGGAAAATAGTCGGTCCGTGATATAATATAGTAAAACAAAATGTATTGCTTTTTTTTCGCCTTGTCCGCAACTGTATTCGTAAACGTCATTAAACCCTGTTCAATATGATGTGGTATTATCAGTAGTAGAAGTGGTAACCGTGAGTCAAACACCTTTGTCCTGGAAGGAGTGCTCCTCTACCAACGTGTACAACTCATACTTACCTGGCAAGGGAGACACCGTGATCACGAAGGCGGTTCACCCAGGGCGAGGCTCAGCCATTGCACTCCGGCTGTGCTGACCCCTGCGAATTTCTCAAATGTGGAAATCTCGATTGCATAATTTCTGGTAGTGGGGGACTGCGTTCGCGCTCTCCCCTGATCTTGATGTTAAAAATAAGCTAGGAATGTGTTAAATTCGGAGTTCTATTGAGTTTCGTGTTGAGAAGGAGATTTGAGACTATTTCCATTTTTTTTTACTTATCAGATGAATGACTGGGGTCTGTTTATAAGTCAACTAAGGCCTCAGAGATACATTTTGGTCTTCTGATAACCCGGATGTGTGCGATATGTTATTGTAGCACTGGTGATTATGCCTGTCATGTCCTGATAATGTCAAGGAAAAGGCCTACTTGTGAATGGATCATTTTGTGCCCTCATGACGTAATCTGGATTGAGGTCTTTTATTTGCTAGATTATTAAATCATTTATAGGACAGTTTGTCATTTAAGACCACAGTAAATGTCAACCATTACCATGCCACAGACATTTCCCTGGTCAACCATTTCCATGACAACAGACATTTCCCTGGTCAACCATTACCATAACACAGACATTTCCCTGGTCAATCATTACCATGCCACAGACATTTCCCTGGTCAATCATTACCATTCCACAGACATTTCCCTGGTCAACCATTACCACGCCACAGACATGTCCCTGGTCCACTTATTTCCTGATAAAATCAGTCAATAAGATGGATTCTGTTGTTCCAAGATGCAGATCCATTCCACAGACATTTCTGCAGGTTTTTTTTTTGTTGCAGTGAGAATGTGAAGTGAGGTATTCTGCCAAATTGTATTTAGGCATATTAAAACACTTCAGTTTATTGCGATGAATGTGATTATGTAGACGGACATTTAGAAAACAAATTCAATGCATATATAATTTATACCGTGTTGCTTGATGGGAAAATAGTCGGTCCGTGATATAATATAGTAAAACAAAATGTATTGCTTTTTTTTCGCCTTGTCCGCAACTGTATTCGTAAACGTCATTAAACCCTGTTCAATATGATGTGGTATTATCAGTAGTAGAAGTGGTAACCGTGAGTCAAACACCTTTGTCCTGGAAGGAGTGCTCCTCTACCAACGTGTACAACTCATACTTACCTGGCAAGGGAGACACCGTGATCACGAAGGCGGTTCACCCAGGGCGAGGCTCAGCCATTGCACTCCGGCTGTGCTGACCCCTGCGAATTTCTCAAATGTGGAAATCTCGATTGCATAATTTCTGGTAGTGGGGGACTGCGTTCGCGCTCTCCCCTGATCTTGATGTTAAAAATAAGCTAGGAATGTGTTAAATTCGGAGTTCTATTGAGTTTCGTGTTGAGAAGGAGATTTGAGACTATTTCCATTTTTTTTTACTTATCAGATGAATGACTGGGGTCTGTTTATAAGTCAACTAAGGCCTCAGAGATACATTTTGGTCTTCTGATAACCCGGATGTGTGCGATATGTTATTGTAGCACTGGTGATTATGCCTGTCATGTCCTGATAATGTCAAGGAAAAGGCCTACTTGTGAATGGATCATTTTGTGCCCTCATGACGTAATCTGGATTGAGGTCTTTTATTTGCTAGATTATTAAATCATTTATAGGACAGTTTGTCATTTAAGACCACAGTAAATGTCAACCATTACCATGCCACAGACATTTCCCTGGTCAACCATTTCCATGACAACAGACATTTCCCTGGTCAACCATTACCATAACACAGACATTTCCCTGGTCAATCATTACCATGCCACAGACATTTCCCTGGTCAATCATTACCATTCCACAGACATTTCCCTGGTCAACCATTACCACGCCACAGACATGTCCCTGGTCCACTTATTTCCTGATAAAATCAGTCAATAAGATGGATTCTGTTGTTCCAAGATGCAGATCCATTCCACAGACATTTCTGCAGGTTTTTTTTTTGTTGCAGTGAGAATGTGAAGTGAGGTATTCTGCCAAATTGTATTTAGGCATATTAAAACACTTCAGTTTATTGCGATGAATGTGATTATGTAGACGGACATTTAGAAAACAAATTCAATGCATATATAATTTATACCGTGTTGCTTGATGGGAAAATAGTCGGTCCGTGATATAATATAGTAAAACAAAATGTATTGCTTTTTTTTCGCCTTGTCCGCAACTGTATTCGTAAACGTCATTAAACCCTGTTCAATATGATGTGGTATTATCAGTAGTAGAAGTGGTAACCGTGAGTCAAACACCTTTGTCCTGGAAGGAGTGCTCCTCTACCAACGTGTACAACTCATACTTACCTGGCAAGGGAGACACCGTGATCACGAAGGCGGTTCACCCAGGGCGAGGCTCAGCCATTGCACTCCGGCTGTGCTGACCCCTGCGAATTTCTCAAATGTGGAAATCTCGATTGCATAATTTCTGGTAGTGGGGGACTGCGTTCGCGCTCTCCCCTGATCTTGATGTTAAAAATAAGCTAGGAATGTGTTAAATTCGGAGTTCTATTGAGTTTCGTGTTGAGAAGGAGATTTGAGACTATTTCCATTTTTTTTTACTTATCAGATGAATGACTGGGGTCTGTTTATAAGTCAACTAAGGCCTCAGAGATACATTTTGGTCTTCTGATAACCCGGATGTGTGCGATATGTTATTGTAGCACTGGTGATTATGCCTGTCATGTCCTGATAATGTCAAGGAAAAGGCCTACTTGTGAATGGATCATTTTGTGCCCTCATGACGTAATCTGGATTGAGGTCTTTTATTTGCTAGATTATTAAATCATTTATAGGACAGTTTGTCATTTAAGACCACAGTAAATGTCAACCATTACCATGCCACAGTCATTGCCACAGACATTTCCCTGGTCAACCATTTCCATGACAACAGACATTTCCCTGGTCAACCATTACCATAACACAGACATTTCCCTGGTCAATCATTACCATGCCACAGACATTTCCCTGGTCAATCATTACCATTCCACAGACATTTCCCTGGTCAACCATTACCACGCCACAGACATGTCCCTGGTCCACTTATTTCCTGATAAAATCAGTCAATAAGATGGATTCTGTTGTTCCAAGATGCAGATCCATTCCACAGACATTTCTGCAGGTTTTTTTTTTGTTGCAGTGAGAATGTGAAGTGAGGTATTCTGCCAAATTGTATTTAGGCATATTAAAACACTTCAGTTTATTGCGATGAATGTGATTATGTAGACGGACATTTAGAAAACAAATTCAATGCATATATAATTTATACCGTGTTGCTTGATGGGAAAATAGTCGGTCCGTGATATAATATAGTAAAACAAAATGTATTGCTTTTTTTTCGCCTTGTCCGCAACTGTATTCGTAAACGTCATTAAACCCTGTTCAATATGATGTGGTATTATCAGTAGTAGAAGTGGTAACCGTGAGTCAAACACCTTTGTCCTGGAAGGAGTGCTCCTCTACCAACGTGTACAACTCATACTTACCTGGCAAGGGAGACACCGTGATCACGAAGGCGGTTCACCCAGGGCGAGGCTCAGCCATTGCACTCCGGCTGTGCTGACCCCTGCGAATTTCTCAAATGTGGAAATCTCGATTGCATAATTTCTGGTAGTGGGGGTACTGCGTTCGCGCTCTCCCCTGATCTTGATGTTAAAAATAAGCTAGGAATGTGTTAAATTCGGAGTTCTATTGAGTTTCGTGTTGAGAAGGAGATTTGAGACTATTTCCATTTTTTTTTACTTATCAGATGAATGACTGGGGTCTGTTTATAAGTCAACTAAGGCCTCAGAGATACATTTTGGTCTTCTGATAACCCGGATGTGTGCGATATGTTATTGTAGCACTGGTGATTATGCCTGTCATGTCCTGATAATGTCAAGGAAAAGGCCTACTTGTGAATGGATCATTTTGTGCCCTCATGACGTAATCTGGATTGAGGTCTTTTATTTGCTAGATTATTAAATCATTTATAGGACAGTTTGTCATTTAAGACCACAGTAAATGTCAACCATTACCATGCCACAGACATTTCCCTGGTCAACCATTTCCATGACAACAGACATTTCCCTGGTCAACCATTACCATAACACAGACATTTCCCTGGTCAATCATTACCATGCCACAGACATTTCCCTGGTCAATCATTACCATTCCACAGACATTTCCCTGGTCAACCATTACCACGCCACAGACATGTCCCTGGTCCACTTATTTCCTGATAAAATCAGTCAATAAGATGGATTCTGTTGTTCCAAGATGCAGATCCATTCCACAGACATTTCTGCAGGTTTTTTTTTTGTTGCAGTGAGAATGTGAAGTGAGGTATTCTGCCAAATTGTATTTAGGCATATTAAAACACTTCAGTTTATTGCGATGAATGTGATTATGTAGACGGACATTTAGAAAACAAATTCAATGCATATATAATTTATACCGTGTTGCTTGATGGGAAAATAGTCGGTCCGTGATATAATATAGTAAAACAAAATGTATTGCTTTTTTTTCGCCTTGTCCGCAACTGTATTCGTAAACGTCATTAAACCCTGTTCAATATGATGTGGTATTATCAGTAGTAGAAGTGGTAACCGTGAGTCAAACACCTTTGTCCTGGAAGGAGTGCTCCTCTACCAACGTGTACAACTCATACTTACCTGGCAAGGGAGACACCGTGATCACGAAGGCGGTTCACCCAGGGCGAGGCTCAGCCATTGCACTCCGGCTGTGCTGACCCCTGCGAATTTCTCAAATGTGGAAATCTCGATTGCATAATTTCTGGTAGTGGGGGACTGCGTTCGCGCTCTCCCCTGATCTTGATGTTAAAAATAAGCTAGGAATGTGTTAAATTCGGAGTTCTATTGAGTTTTGTGTTGAGAAGGAGATTTGAGACTATTTCCATTTTTTTTTACTTATCAGATGAATGACTGGGGTCTGTTTATAAGTCAACTAAGGCCTCAGAGATACATTTTGGTCTTCTGATAACCCGGAAGACAACACCACAAATATATTAGGCTACAGTTGTTCACCAATGAATGTGATTATGTAGACGGACATTTAGAAAACAAATTCAATGCATATATAATTTATACCGTGTTGCTTGATGGGAAAATAGTCGGTCCGTGATATAATATAGTAAAACAAAATGTATTGCTTTTTTTTCGCCTTGTCTGCAACTGTATTCGTAAACGTCATTAAACCCTGTTCAATATGATGTGGTATTATCAGTAGTAGAAGTGGTAACCGTGAGTCAAACACCTTTGTCCTGGAAGGAGTGCTCCTCTACCAACGTGTACAACTCATACTTACCTGGCAAGGGAGACACCGTGATCACGAAGGCGGTTCACCCAGGGCGAGGCTCAGCCATTGCACTCCGGCTGTGCTGACCCCTGCGAATTTCCCAAATGTGGAAATCTCGATTGCATAATTTCTGGTAGTGGGGGACTGCGTTCGCGCTCTCCCCTGATCTTGATGTTAAAAATAAGCTAGGAATGTGTTAAATTCGGAGTTCTATTGAGTTTCGTGTTGAGAAGGAGATTTGAGACTATTTCCATTTTTTTTACTTATCAGATGAATGACTGGGGTCTGTTTATAAGTCAACTAAGGCCTCAGAGATACATTTTGGTCTTCTGATAACCCGGATGTGTGCGATATGTTATTGTAGCACTGGTGATTATGCCTGTCATGTCCTGATAATGTCAAGGAAAAGGCCTACTTGTGAATGGATCATTTTGTGCCCTCATGACGTAATCTGGATTGAGGTCTTTTATTTGCTAGATTATTAAATCATTTATAGGACAGTTTGTCATTTAAGACCACAGTAAATGTCAACCATTACCGTGCCACAGACATTTCCCTGGTCAACCATTTCCATGACAACAGACATTTCCCTGGTCAACCATTACCATAACACAGACATTTCCCTGGTCAATCATTACCATGCCACAGACATTTCCCTGGTCAATCATTACCATTCCACAGACATTTCCCTGGTCAACCATTACCACGCCACAGACATGTCCCTGGTCCACTTATTTCCTGATAAAATCAGTCAATAAGATGGATTCTGTTGTTCCAAGATGCAGATCCATTCCACAGACATTTCTGCAGGTTTTTTTTTTGTTGCAGTGAGAATGTGAAGTGAGGTATTCTGCCAAATTGTATTTAGGCATATTAAAACACTTCAGTTTATTGCGATGAATGTGATTATGTAGACGGACATTTAGAAAACAAATTCAATGCATATATAATTTATACCGTGTTGCTTGATGGGAAAATAGTCGGTCCGTGATATAATATAGTAAAACAAAATGTATTGCTTTTTTTTCGCCTTGTCCGCAACTGTATTCGTAAACGTCATTAAACCCTGTTCAATATGATGTGGTATTATCAGTAGTAGAAGTGGTAACCGTGAGTCAAACACCTTTGTCCTGGAAGGAGTGCTCCTCTACCAACGTGTACAACTCATACTTACCTGGCAAGGGAGACACCGTGATCACGAAGGCGGTTCACCCAGGGCGAGGCTCAGCCATTGCACTCCGGCTGTGCTGACCCCTGCGAATTTCTCAAATGTGGAAATCTCGATTGCATAATTTCTGGTAGTGGGGGACTGCGTTCGCGCTCTCCCCTGATCTTGATGTTAAAAATAAGCTAGGAATGTGTTAAATTCGGAGTTCTATTGAGTTTCGTGTTGAGAAGGAGATTTGAGACTATTTCCATTTTTTTTTACTTATCAGATGAATGACTGGGGTCTGTTTATAAGTCAACTAAGGCCTCAGAGATACATTTTGGTCTTCTGATAACCCGGAAGACAACACCACAAATATATTAGGCTACAGTTGTTCACCAATGAATGTGATTATGTAGACGGACATTTAGAAAACAAATTCAATGCATATATAATTTATACCGTGTTGCTTGATGGGAAAATAGTCGGTCCGTGATATAATATAGTAAAACAAAATGTATTGCTTTTTTTTCGCCTTGTCTGCAACTGTATTCGTAAACGTCATTAAACCCTGTTCAATATGATGTGGTATTATCAGTAGTAGAAGTGGTAACCGTGAGTCAAACACCTTTGTCCTGGAAGGAGTGCTCCTCTACCAACGTGTACAACTCATACTTACCTGGCAAGGGAGACACCGTGATCACGAAGGCGGTTCACCCAGGGCGAGGCTCAGCCATTGCACTCCGGCTGTGCTGACCCCTGCGAATTTCCCAAATGTGGAAATCTCGATTGCATAATTTCTGGTAGTGGGGGACTGCGTTCGCGCTCTCCCCTGATCTTGATGTTAAAAATAAGCTAGGAATGTGTTAAATTCGGAGTTCTATTGAGTTTCGTGTTGAGAAGGAGATTTGAGACTATTTCCATTTTTTTTACTTATCAGATGAATGACTGGGGTCTGTTTATAAGTCAACTAAGGCCTCAGAGATACATTTTGGTCTTCTGATAACCCGGATGTGTGCGATATTTTATTGTAGCACTGGTGATTATGCCTGTCATGTCCTGATAATGTCAAGGAAAAGGCCTACTTGTGAATGGATCATTTTGTGCCCTCATGACGTAATCTGGATTGAGGTCTTTTATTTGCTAGATTATTAAATCATTTATAGGACAGTTTGTCATTTAAGACCACAGTAAATGTCAACCATTACCGTGCCACAGACATTTCCCTGGTCAACCATTTCCATGACAACAGACATTTCCCTGGTCAACCATTACCATAACACAGACATTTCCCTGGTCAATCATTACCATGCCACAGACATTTCCCTGGTCAATCATTACCATTCCACAGACATTTCCCTGGTCAACCATTACCACGCCACAGACATGTCCCTGGTCCACTTATTTCCTGATAAAATCAGTCAATAAGATGGATTCTGTTGTTCCAAGATGCAGATCCATTCCACAGACATTTCTGCAGGTTTTTTTTTTGTTGCAGTGAGAATGTGAAGTGAGGTATTCTGCCAAATTGTATTTAGGCATATTAAAACACTTCAGTTTATTGCGATGAATGTGATTATGTAGACGGACATTTAGAAAACAAATTCAATGCATATATAATTTATACCGTGTTGCTTGATGGGAAAATAGTCGGTCCGTGATATAATATAGTAAAACAAAATGTATTGCTTTTTTTTCGCCTTGTCCGCAACTGTATTCGTAAACGTCATTAAACCCTGTTCAATATGATGTGGTATTATCAGTAGTAGAAGTGGTAACCGTGAGTCAAACACCTTTGTCCTGGAAGGAGTGCTCCTCTACCAACGTGTACAACTCATACTTACCTGGCAAGGGAGACACCGTGATCACGAAGGCGGTTCACCCAGGGCGAGGCTCAGCCATTGCACTCCGGCTGTGCTGACCCCTGCGAATTTCTCAAATGTGGAAATCTCGATTGCATAATTTCTGTAGTGGGGGAGCTCTCCCCTGATCTTGATGTTAAAAATAAGCTAGGAATGTGTTAAATTCGGAGTTCTATTGAGTTTCGTGTTGAGAAGGAGATTTGAGACTATTTCCATTTTTTTTACTTATCAGATGAATGACTGGGGTCTGTTTATAAGTCAACTAAGGCCTCAGAGATACATTTTGGTCTTCTGATAACCCGGATGAGTGCGATATGTTATTGTAGCACTGGTGATTATGCCTGTCATGTCCTGATAATGTCAAGGAAAAGGCCTACTTGTGAATGGATCATTTTGTGCCCTCATGACGTAATCTGGATTGAGGTCTTTTATTTGCTAGATTATTAAATCATTTATAGGACAGTTTGTCATTTAAGACCACAGTAAATGTCAACCATTACCGTGCCACAGACATTTCCCTGGTCAACCATTTCCATGACAACAGACATTTCCCTGGTCAACCATTACCATAACACAGACATTTCCCTGGTCAATCATTACCATGCCACAGACATTTCCCTGGTCAATCATTACCATTCCACAGACATTTCCCTGGTCAACCATTACCACGCCACAGACATGTCCCTGGTCCACTTATTTCCTGATAAAATCAGTCAATAAGATGGATTCTGTTGTTCCAAGATGCAGATCCATTCCACAGACATTTCTGCAGGTTTTTTTTTTGTTGCAGTGAGAATGTGAAGTGAGGTATTCTGCCAAATTGTATTTAGGCATATTAAAACACTTCAGTTTATTGCGATGAATGTGATTATGTAGACGGACATTTAGAAAACAAATTCAATGCATATATAATTTATACCGTGTTGCTTGATGGGAAAATAGTCGGTCCGTGATATAATATAGTAAAACAAAATGTATTGCTTTTTTTTCGCCTTGTCCGCAACTGTATTCGTAAACGTCATTAAACCCTGTTCAATATGATGTGGTATTATCAGTAGTAGAAGTGGTAACCGTGAGTCAAACACCTTTGTCCTGGAAGGAGTGCTCCTCTACCAACGTGTACAACTCATACTTACCTGGCAAGGGAGACACCGTGATCACGAAGGCGGTTCACCCAGGGCGAGGCTCAGCCATTGCACTCCGGCTGTGCTGACCCCTGCGAATTTCTCAAATGTGGAAATCTCGATTGCATAATTTCTGGTAGTGGGGGACTGCGTTCGCGCTCTCCCCTGATCTTGATGTTAAAAATAAGCTAGGAATGTGTTAAATTCGGAGTTCTATTGAGTTTCGTGTTGAGAAGGAGATTTGAGACTATTTCCATTTTTTTTACTTATCAGATGAATGACTGGGGTCTGTTTATAAGTCAACTAAGGCCTCAGAGATACATTTTGGTCTTCTGATAACCCGGATGAGTGCGATATGTTATTGTAGCACTGGTGATTATGCCTGTCATGTCCTGATAATGTCAAGGAAAAGGCCTACTTGTGAATGGATCATTTTGTGCCCTCATGACGTAATCTGGATTGAGGTCTTTTATTTGCTAGATTATTAAATCATTTATAGGACAGTTTGTCATTTAAGACCACAGTAAATGTCAACCATTACCGTGCCACAGACATTTCCCTGGTCAACCATTTCCATGACAACAGACATTTCCCTGGTCAACCATTACCATAACACAGACATTTCCCTGGTCAATCATTACCATGCCACAGACATTTCCCTGGTCAATCATTACCATTCCACAGACATTTCCCTGGTCAACCATTACCACGCCACAGACATGTCCCTGGTCCACTTATTTCCTGATAAAATCAGTCAATAAGATGGATTCTGTTGTTCCAAGATGCAGATCCATTCCACAGACATTTCTGCAGGTTTTTTTTTTGTTGCAGTGAGAATGTGAAGTGAGGTATTCTGCCAAATTGTATTTAGGCATATTAAAACACTTCAGTTTATTGCGATGAATGTGATTATGTAGACGGACATTTAGAAAACAAATTCAATGCATATATAATTTATACCGTGTTGCTTGATGGGAAAATAGTCGGTCCGTGATATAATATAGTAAAACAAAATGTATTGCTTTTTTTTCGCCTTGTCCGCAACTGTATTCGTAAACGTCATTAAACCCTGTTCAATATGATGTGGTATTATCAGTAGTAGAAGTGGTAACCGTGAGTCAAACACCTTTGTCCTGGAAGGAGTGCTCCTCTACCAACGTGTACAACTCATACTTACCTGGCAAGGGAGGCACCGTGATCACGAAGGCGGTTCACCCAGGGCGAGGCTCAGCCATTGCACTCCGGCTGTGCTGACCCCTGCGAATTTCTCAAATGTGGAAATCTCGATTGCATTATTTCTGGTAGTGGGGGACTGCGTTCGCGCTCTCCCCTGACCTTGATGTTAAAAATAAGCTAGGAATGTGTTAAATTCGGAGTTCTATTGAGTTTCTATTGAGTTTCGTGTTGAGAAGGAGATTTGTCACTATTTCCATTTTTTTTAAATTATCAGATGAATGACTGGGGTCTGTTTATAAGTCAACTAAGGCCTCAGAGATACATTTTGGTCTTCTGATAACCCGGAAGACACCACCACAAATATATTAGGCTACAGTTGTTCACCAATGAATGTGATTATGTAGACGGACATTTAGAAAACAAATTCAATGCATATATAATTTATACCGTGTTGCTTGATGGGAAAATAGTCGGTCCGTGATATAATATAGTAAAACAAAATGTATTGCTTTTTTTTCGCCTTGTCCGCAACTGTATTCGTAAACGTCATTAAACCCTGTTCAATATGATGTGGTATTATCAGTAGTAGAAGTGGTAACCGTGAGTCAAACACCTTTGTCCTGGAAGGAGTGCTCCTCTACCAACGTGTACAACTCATACTTACCTGGCAAGGGAGACACCGTGATCACGAAGGCGGTTCATCCAGGGCGAGGCTCAGCCATTGCACTATCGCTGTGCTGACCCCTGCGAATTTCTCAAATGTGGAAATCTCGATTGCATAATTTCTGGTAGTGGGGGACTGCGTTCGCGCTCTCCCCTGATCTTGATGTTAAAAATAAGCTAGGAATGTGTTATATTCGGAGTTCTATTGAGTTTCGTGTTGAGAAGGAGATTTGAGACTATTTCCATTTTTTTTACTTATCAGATGAATGACTGGGGTCTGTTTATAAGTCAACTAAGGCCTCAGAGATACATTTTGGTCTTCTGATAACCCGGATGAGTGCGATATGTTATTGTAGCACTGGTGATTATGCCTGTCATGTCCTGATAATGTCAAGGAAAAGGCCTACTTGTGAATGGATCATTTTGTGCCCTCATGACGTAATCTGGATTGAGGTCTTTTATTTGCTAGATTATTAAATCATTTATAGGACAGTTTGTCATTTAAGACCACAGTAAATGTCAACCATTACCGTGCCACAGACATTTCCCTGGTCAACCATTTCCATGACAACAGACATTTCCCTGGTAAACCATTACCATAACACAGACATTTCCCTGGTCAATCATTACCATGCCACAGACATTTCCCTGGTCAATCATTACCATTCCACAGACATTTCCCTGGTCAACCATTACCACGCCACAGACATGTCCCTGGTCCACTTATTTCCTGATAAAATCAGTCAATAAGATGGATTCTGTTGTTCCAAGATGCAGATCCATTCCACAGACATTTCTGCAGGTTTTTTTTTTGTTGCAGTGAGAATGTGAAGTGAGGTATTCTGCCAAATTGTATTTAGGCATATTAAAACACTTCAGTTTATTGCGATGAATGTGATTATGTAGACGGACATTTAGAAAACAAATTCAATGCATATATAATTTATACCGTGTTGCTTGATGGGAAAATAGTCGGTCCGTGATATAATATAGTAAAACAAAATGTATTGCTTTTTTTTCGCCTTGTCCGCAACTGTATTCGTAAACGTCATTAAACCCTGTTCAATATGATGTGGTATTATCAGTAGTAGAAGTGGTAACCGTGAGTCAAACACCTTTGTCCTGGAAGGAGTGCTCCTCTACCAACGTGTACAACTCATACTTACCTGGCAAGGGAGACACTGTGATCACGAAGGCGGTTCACCCAGGGCGAGGCTCAGCCATTGCACTCCGGCTGTGCTGACCCCTGCGAATTTCTCAAATGTGGAAATCTCGATTGCGTAAGCTCTCCCCTGATCTTGATGTTAAAAATAAGCTAGGAATGTGTTAAATTCGGAGTTCTATTGAGTTTCGTGTTGAGAAGGAGATTTGAGACTATTTCCATTTTTTTTACTTATCAGATGAATGACTGGGGTCTGTTTATAAGTCAACTAAGGCCTCAGAGATACATTTTGGTCTTCTGATAACCCGGATGAGTGCGATATGTTATTGTAGCACTGGTGATTATGCCTGTCATGTCCTGATAATGTCAAGGAAAAGGCCTACTTGTGAATGGATCATTTTGTGCCCTCATGACATAATCTGGATTGAGGTCTTTTATTTGCTAGATTATTAAATCATTTATAGGACAGTTTGTCATTTAAGACCACAGTAAATGTCAACCATTACCATGCCACAGTCATTGCCCTGGTCAACCATTACCATGCCACAGACATTTCCCTGGTCAACCATTTCCATGACAACAGACATTTCCCTGGTCAACCATTACCATAACACAGACA
Organism: Oncorhynchus clarkii lewisi; assembly: GCF_045791955.1. Taxonomy (NCBI): domain Eukaryota; kingdom Metazoa; phylum Chordata; class Actinopteri; order Salmoniformes; family Salmonidae; genus Oncorhynchus; species Oncorhynchus clarkii. The sequence continues at coordinate 5,709 of NW_027258138.1, read as the reverse complement.
TTTCCCTGGTCAATCATTACTATGCCACAGACATTTCCCTGGTCAATCATTACCATTCCACAGACATTTCCCTGGTCAACTATTACCACGCCACAGACATGTCCCTGATCCACTTATTTCCTGATAAAATCAGTCAATAAGATGGATTCTGTTGTTCCAAGATGCAGATCCATTCCACAGACATTTCTGCAGGTTTTTTTTTTGTTGCAGTGAGAATGTGAAGTGAGGTATTCTGCCAAAATGTATTTAGGCATATTAAAACACTTCAGTTTATTGCGAAGAATGTGATTATGTAGACGGACATTTAGAAAACAAATTCAATGCATATATAATTTATACCGTGTTGCTTGATGGGAAAATAGTCGGTCCGTGATATAATATAGTAAAACAAAATGTATTGCTTTTTTTTCGCCTTGTCCGCAACTGTATTCGTAAACGTCATTAAACCCTGTTCAATATGATGTGGTATTATCAGTAGTAGAAGTGGTAACCGTGAGTCAAACACCTTTGTCCTGGAAGGAGTGCTCCTCTACCAACGTGTACAACTCATACTTACCTGGCAAGGGAGACACCGTGATCACGAAGGCGGTTCACCCAGGGCGAGGCTCAGCCATTGCACTCCGGCTGTGCTGACCCCTGCGAATTTCTCAAATGTGGAAATCTCGATTGCATAATTTCTGGTAGTGGGGGACTGCGTTCGCGCTCTCCCCTGATCTTGATGTTAAAAATAAGCTAGGAATGTGTTAAATTCGGAGTTCTATTGAGTTTCGTGTTGAGAAGGAGATTTGAGACTATTTCCATTTTTTTTACTTATCAGATGAATGACTGGGGTCTGTTTATAAGTCAACTAAGGCCTCAGAGATACATTTTGGTCTTCTGATAACCCGGATGAGTGCGATATGTTATTGTAGCACTGGTGATTATGCCTGTCATGTCCTGATAATGTCAAGGAAAAGGCCTACTTGTGAATGGATCATTTTGTGCCCTCATGACGTAATCTGGATTGAGGTCTTTTATTTGCTAGATTATTAAATCATTTATAGGACAGTTTGTCATTTAAGACCACAGTAAATGTCAACCATTACCATGCCACAGACATTTCCCTGGTCAACCATTTCCATGACAACAGACATTTCCCTGGTCAACCATTACCATAACACAGACATTTCCCTGGTCAATCATTACCATGCCACAGACATTTCCCTGGTCAATCATTACCATTCCACAGACATTTCCCTGGTCAACCATTACCACGCCACAGACATGTCCCTGGTCCACTTATTTCCTGATAAAATCAGTCAATAAGATGGATTCTGTTGTTCCAAGATGCAGATCCATTCCACAGACATTTCTGCAGGTTTTTTTTTTGTTGCAGTGAGAATGTGAAGTGAGGTATTCTGCCAAATTGTATTTAGGCATATTAAAACACTTCAGTTTATTGCGATGAATGTGATTATGTAGACGGACATTTAGAAAACAAATTCAATGCATATATAATTTATACCGTGTTGCTTGATGGGAAAATAGTCGGTCCGTGATATAATATAGTAAAACAAAATGTATTGCTTTTTTTTCGCCTTGTCCGCAACTGTATTCGTAAACGTCATTAACCTTTCTGATCTCCCCATCCCGGATCCGGGATCGTGAATACAGACTCAAGCTCATTACCATAACGCAACGTTAACTATTCATGAAAATCGCAAATGAAATGAAATAAATATGCTAGCTCTCAAGCTTAGCCTTTTGTTAACAACACTGTCATCTCAGATTTTCAAAATATGCTTCTCAACCATTGCAAAACAAGCATTTGTGTAACAGTATTGATGGCTAACGTAGCATTTAGCATTAGCATTCAGCTGGCAACATTTACACAAAAAAACAGAAAAGCATTCAAATAAAATCATTTACCTTTGAAGAACTTCAGATGTTTTCAATGAGGAGACTCTCAGATAGCAAATGTTCAGTTTTTCCTGAAAGATTATTTGTTTAGGACAAATCGCTCTGTTTTCTGCGTCACGTTTAGCTATGAAAAAACCCCTGTATCCAGGATTGTGTAAATCTATCAGCAAGCTCATTAGCATAACACAACGTTAACTATTTATGAAAATCGCAAATGAAATGAAATAAATATGCCATCTCTCAAGCTTAGCCTTTTGTAAACAACACTGTCATCTCAGATTTTCAAAATATGCTTCTCAACCATAGGAAAACAATCATTTGTGTAAAAGTAGCTAGCTAGCGTTAGCATTTCGCGTTAGCATTTAGCGTTAGCATTAGCGTTAGCATCCAGCACGCAACATTAACAAAAACATAAAAGCCTTCAAATAAAATCATTTACCTTTGAAGAACTTCTGATGTTTTCAATGAGGATACTCTCAGTTAGATAGCAGATGCTCAGTTTTTCCAAAAAGATTCCTTGTGTATTAGAAATAGCTCCGTTTTATACATCACATTTGGCTACCAAAAAAAATCAGAAAATTCAGTCCTCAAAACGCGAACTTTTTTCCAAATTAACTCCATAATATCGACTGAAAACATGGCAAACGTTGTTTAGAATCAATCATCAAGGTGTTTTTCACATATCTCTTCATTGATACATCGTTCTTGGACACATGCTTTCTCCCCTGAATCAAATGGTAAAGTAGAAGCAGCTGGCAATTGCGCACCGAATTCAACGCAGGACACCAGGCGGACACTTGGAAAATGTAGTCTCTTATGGTTAATCTTGCAATGATATGCCTACAAATACGTCACAATGCTGCTAAAACCTTGGGCGAACGACAGAAAGTGTAGGCTCATTCGTTGCGCAATCACAGCCATATAAGGAGAGAATGGAAAACAGAGCTTCAGATATTCTGCTAATTCCTGGGTGATGCATCATCTTGGTTTCGCCTGTAGAATGAGTTCTGGGGCACTTACAGACAAAATCTTTGCAGATTCTGAAACTTCAGAGTGTTTTCTTTCCAAAACTGTCAAGAATATGCATAGTCGAGCATCTTTTCGTGACAAAATATCGCGCTTAAAACGGGAACGTTTTTTATCCAAAAATGAAATAGCGCCCCTAGAGCTCTAACAGGTTAAACCCTGTTCAATATGATGTGGTATTATCAGTAGTAGAAGTGGTAACCGTGAGTCAAACACCTTTGTCCTGGAAGGAGTGCTCCTCTACCAACGTGTACAACTCATACTTACCTGGCAAGGGAGACACCGTGATCACGAAGGCGGTTCACCCAGGGCGAGGCTCAGCCATTGCACTCCGGCTGTGCTGACCCCTGCGAATTTCTCAAATGTGGAAATCTCGATTGCATAATTTCTGGTAGTGGGGGACTGAGTTCGCGCTCTCCCCTGATCTTGATGTTAAAAATAAGCTAGGAATGTGTTAAATTCGGAGTTCTATTGAGTTTCGTGTTGAGAAGGAGATTTGAGACTATTTCCATTTTTTTTACTTATCAGACTGGGGTCTGTTTATAAGTCAACTAAGGCCTCAGAGATACATTTTGGTCTTCTGATAACCCGGATGAGTGCGATATGTTATTGTAGCACTGGTGATTATGCCTGTCATGTCCTGATAATGTCAAGGAAAAGGCCTACTTGTGAATGGATCATTTTGTGCCCTCATGACGTAATCTGGATTGAGGTCTTTTATTTGCTAGATTATTAAATCATTTATAGGACAGTTTGTCATTTAAGACCACAGTAAATGTCAACCATTACCATGTCACAGACATTTCCCTGGTCAACCATTTCCATGACAACAGACATTTCCCTGGTCAACCATTACCATAACACAGACATTTCCCTGGTCAATCATTACCATGCCACAGACATTTCCCTGGTCAATCATTACCATTCCACAGACATTTCCCTGGTCAACCATTACCACGCCACAGACATGTCCCTGGTCCACTTATTTCCTGATAAAATCAGTCAATAAGATGGATTCTGTTGTTCCAAGATGCAGATCCATTCCACAGACATTTCTGCAGGTTTTTTTTTTGTTGCAGTGAGAATGTGAAGTGAGGTATTCTGCCAAATTGTATTTAGGCATATTAAAACACTTCAGTTTATTGCGATGAATGTGATTATGTAGACGGACATTTAGAAAACAAATTCAATGCATATATAATTTATACCGTGTTGCTTGATGGGAAAATAGTCGGTCCGTGATATAATATAGTAAAACAAAATGTATTGCTTTTTTTTCGCCTTGTCCGCAACTGTATTCGTAAACGTCATTAACCTGTTAGAGCTCTAGGGGCGCTATTTCATTTTTGGATAAAAAACGTTCCCGTTTTAAGCGCGATATTTTGTCACGAAAAGATGCTCGACTATGCATATTCTTGACAGTTTTGGAAAGAAAACACTCTGAAGTTTCAGAATCTGCAAAGACTTTGTCTGTAAGTGCCCCAGAACTCATTCTACAGGCGAAACCAAGATGATGCATCACCCAGGAATTAGCAGAATTTCTGAAGCTCTGTTTTCCATTCTCTCCTTATATGGCTGTGATTGCGCAACGAATGAGCCTACACTTTCTGTCGTTCGCCCAAGGTCTTAGCAGCATTGTGACGTATTTGTAGGCATATCATTGGAAGATTGACCATAAGAGACTACATTTTCCAAGTGTCCGCCTGGTGTCCTGCGTCGAATTCGGTGCGCAATTGCCAGCTGCTTCTACTTTACCATTTGATTCAGGGGAGAAAGCATGTGTCCAAGAACGATGTATCAATGAAGAGATATGTGAAAAACACCTTGATGATTGATTCTAAACAACGTTTGCCATGTTTTCAGTCGATATTATGGAGTTAATTTGGAAAAAAGTTTGCGTTTTGAGGACTGAATTTATGGATTTTTTTTGGTAGCCAAATGTGATGTATAAAACGGAGCTATTTCTAATACACAAGGAATCTTTTTGGAAAAACTGAGCATCTGCTATCTAACTGAGAGTATCCTCATTGAAAACATCAGAAGTTCTTCAAAGGTAAATGATTTTATTGGAAGGCTTTTATGTTTTTGTTAATGTTGCGTGCTGGATGCTAACGCTAATGCTAACGCTAAATGCTAACGCGAAATGCTAACTCTAGCTAGCTACTTTTACACAAATTATTGTTTTCCTATGGTTGAGAAGCATATTTTGAAAATCTGAGATGACAGTGTTGTTTACAAAAGGCTAAGCTTGAGAGATGGCATATTTATTTCATTTCATTTGCGATTTTCATAAATAGTTAACGTTGTGTTATGCTAATGAGCTTGCTGATAGATTTACACAATCCTGGATACAGGGGTTTTTTCATAGCTAAACGTGACGCAGAAAACGGAGCGATTTGTCCTAAACAAATAATCTTTCAGGAAAAACTGAACATTTGCTATCTGAGAGTCTCCTCATTGAAAACATCTGAAGTTCTTCAAAGGTAAATGATTTTTTTGAATGCTTTTCTGTTTTTTTGTGTAAATGTTGCCAGCTGAATGCTAATGCTAAATGCTACGTTAGCCATCAATACTGTTACACAAATGCTTGTTTTGCAATGGTTGAGAAGCATATTTTGAAAATCTGAGATGACAGTGTTGTTAACAAAAGGCTAAGCTTGAGAGCTAGCATATTTATTTCATTTCATTTGCGATTTTCATGAATAGTTAACGTTGCGTTATGGTAATGAGCTTGAGTCTGTATTCACGAACCCGGATCCGGGATGGGGAGATCAGAAAGGTTAA
>NW_027258137.1:32500-114425 GCF_045791955.1 Oncorhynchus clarkii lewisi | reverse complement strand
CTACATAAAGAGAGACCACACAACACTACATAAAGAGAGACAACACAACACTACATAAAGAGAGACAACACAACACTACATAAAGAGAGACAACACAACACTACATAAAGAGAGACCACACAACACTACATAAAGAGAGACAACACAACACTACATAAAGAGAGACAACACAACACTACATAAAGAGAGACAACACAACACGACAAGAGAGACAACACAACACTACATAAAGAGAGACAACACAACACTACATAAAGAGAGACAACACAACACTACATAAAGAGAGACAACACAACACTACATAAAGAGAGACAACACAACACTACATAAAGAGAGACACCACAACACTACATAAAGAGAGACAACACAACACTACATAAAGAGAGACAACACAACACTACATAAAGAGAGACAACACAACACTACATAAAGAGAGACAACACTACATAAAGAGAGACAACACAACACTACATAAAGAGAGACACCACAACACTACATAAAGAGAGACAACACTACATAAAGAGAGACACAACACTACATAAAGAGAGACAACACAACACTACATAAAGAGAGACAACACAACACTACATAAAGAGAGACACCACAACACTACATAAAGAGAGACCTAAAGACAACACAACACTACATAAAGAGAGACCTAAGACAACACAACACTACATAAAGAGAGACCTAAAGACAACACAACACTACATAAAGAGAGACAACACAACACTACATAAAGAGAGACAACACAACACTACATAAAGAGAGACAACACAACACTACATAAAGAGAGACAACACAACACTACATAAAGAGAGACAACACAACACTACATAAAGAGAGACAACACAACACTACATAAAGAGAGACAACACAACACTACATAAAGAGAGACCTAAAGACAACACAACACTACATAAAGAGAGACCTAAAGACAACACAACACTACATAAAGAGAGACCTAAGACAACAACACAGTATGGCAGCAACACAACATGGTAGCAGCACAACATAACAACAACAACATGGTATCAACACCACATGGTAGCAGCACAACATAACAACAACATGGTAGCAACACAACATGGTAGCAGCACAACATAACAACAACATGGTAGCAACACAACATGGTAGCAGCACAACATAACAACAACATGGTAGCAGCACAACATGGTAGCAACACAAAACAGGGTACAAACATTATTGGACACAGACAACAGCACAAAGGGCAAGAAGGTAGAGACAACAATACATCACGCAAAGCAGCCACAACTGTCAGTAAGAGTGTCCATGATTGAGTCTTTGAATGAAGAGATGGAGATAAAACTGTCCAGTTTGAGTGTTTGTTGCAGCTCGTTCCAGTCGCTAGCTGCAGCGAACTGAAAAGAGGAGCAACCCAGGAATGTGTGTGCTTTGGGGACCTTTAACAGAATGTGACTGGCAGAACAGGTGTTGTATGTGGAGGATGAGGGCTGCAGTAGATATCTCAGATAGGGGGAGTGAGGCCTAAGAGGGTTTTATAAATAAGCATCAACCAGTGGGTCTTGTGACGGGTATACACAGAGATGACCAGTTTACAGAGGAGTATAGAGTGCAGTGATGTGTCCTATAAGGAGCATTGGTGGCAAATCTGATGGCCGAATGGTAAAGAACATCTAGCCGCTCGAGAGCACCCTTACCTGCCGATCTATAAATTACGTCTCCGTAATCTAGCATGGGTAGGATGGTCATCTGAATCAGGGTTAGTTAGGCAGCTGGAGTGAAAGAGGAGCGATTACGACAGAGGAAACCAAGATTTAACTTTAGTCTGCAGCTTTGATATGTGCTGAGAGAAGGACAGTGTACCGTCTAGCCAAGTACTTGCATGAGGTGACTACCTCCAGCTCTAAACCCTCAGAGGTAGTAATCACACCTGTGGGGAGAGGGGCATTCTTCTTACCAAACCACATGACCTTTGTTTTGGAGGTGTTCAGAACAAGGTTAAGGGTAGAGAAAGCTTGTTGGACACTAAGACAGCTTTGTCGTAGAGCATTTAACACAACATCCCTGTGGAAGGGCCAGCAGAGTATAAGACTGTATCATCTGCATATAAATGGATGAGAGAGCTTCCTAGTGCCTGAGCTGTGTTGTTGATGTACGTTGAGATTTATGGTTTAATTGATTGGTCTCAAACAGCTCTATTCTTCCAAAAATCTACAATGTTTGGAGATAAACTAGATCGTCTCCTTTATAGACCAAGAATGTCTTCAACATGGTGACGTCGCTCCCCGTGGGCAAGTTTAGGCCATCCTTGTTCCTGGCGGGTTGCCTGGGCGTCATGGAAGAACACTGGCTGATTACAGTAAAGAGTCTAGAAGAATCAAGTTGCCCAATTATTTGTTATTATTGTCTCTCTGCACTGTTGCCGCGAGGCCACGGTTTCACTGCGTCAGAGCGTTTTTGTTTGTGTCGTTTTGAAATGCTTACACCAATCGCTGCTCAAAATGTTGTCTGGCTAATACTGGGGGCCCTGGAAGAAACACAATGGGCCAGGGTTTTAGAAATGCCAAGGTGGATTTCTGATCCCAGACTGCCCCTGGTTACAATCATAAAGGTAAACAGGAAGCCATTTTCAATGAGTCTGTAGTACCTTTTTTTATCAGCCACTAGAGGTCCCCCTAGATCTGATTCTTAGCATGACACTGTACTACTAGTTGCACTTATGAACAGATCTAGTATCAGCTTACTTAGCTCGGGGTTAAATGCCACGACCTTTATTGATGTCTACAAGATGCGCAATGAGCGTGGGAAATGCGCTCTACAAATTAAATATAATAATACCTATTATTATTATTGCATCATAGCTAACTGTATCCAGTCACGGATTTTTTTTTATTACAACAACAAAAAAACAGAAAACGGATATTACTAATGGCAGGCCTACCTACAAAATACGCGATGATACCTAGAAAGTTGATGTCAAACGTCTTACTCATGGAGAAATACAAGCCACCAACAGATGCCAGACACTTGCTATATGCAAGATGATGAGTCACTTCTCTACGTTTATGTCTTTGGGGAAAAATACAGAATTCTCTAATTCTAAATTGGAAATATTCCACATAGGAAATATATTGCCCTAATAAAATAGCATAAATGTTTCAACTCTTCTAAAGTGTAACATATAGGTATGAATGTCAAGAAGAGAACACGTATCCTCCCTCCCTCCCCAGTCATCAGAGCTCTCCACTTGCTCCGCTCTCCATTTCAAAACGACACAAACAAAAACGCACTGACGCAGTGAAACCGTGGCCTTGCGGCAACAGTGCAGAGAGAAAATAATTGGTCAACTTGATTCTTCTAGACTCTTTACTGTAATCAGCCAGTGTTCTTCCATGACGCCCAGGCAACCCGCCAGTAATAAGGATGGCCTAACCTTGCCCACGGGGCGCGACGTCACCATGTTAAAGACATTCTTGGTCTATAAAGGAGACATTCTAGTTTATCTCCAAACATTATTTAAAAAAATTTAGCTGGAAGAACAGAGCTGTTTGAGACCAATCAATTCAACCATAAATGAACAATGGCGCCGACGAATGAAAGACATATGAACGGTATGTTGGACTGCTATTTCTCTTATTCCTTCGTTATTACATGTTTGTTAGGCAAATGCAGGAGCATTTCACGTTATTTGCAAATATATATAGATTGATTATCATTAGCTATATCCTGAATTGAAATGTTTACTGTTCTCTCAAAATAAAAAATAAAAATACGGGCACATTTTAGTGCGTTTTGCCTGGAGAATAGAAGTTGTCACAATGCCTTTAGAATGGTCTTACGTCAGTCAGTGTTCTATAATGTCACCCAGCGCCCTCTATCTGATCGGGTCAGGCGTTACCTGTTCACTCGCTGCTCCGCGCACAGTTCTCCCGAAGATGGGCAGTGGGGAAAGTCGCCCTGGCAAGGTGTCTATCTGCGGAGGTATTGAATAGAGTACACCTTTGAGTAATAAGTAGATACAATTAACAATTAATTGTTTAAAAAAAAAAAAACGTTATTTTTTTTTATCAGTAGCCTAACTTGTTATGTCGGGGAAAGATGGACAGAAAGAAAGAGCCGGTCTGTGACAGAACGCACAGTAAGACTTGTCTGTCCTTCTGCGGTAGCGTGAACCAACTGTGGCCAGGCGCTGCGAGGACGCGCCAGGCGCTGCGAGGACGCGCCAGGCGCTGCGAGGACGCGCCAGGCGCTGCGAGGACGCGCCAGGCGCTGCGAGGACGCGCCAGCAGTGCAGTAGCAGCGCGTTTCACGCATGCAGCGTTCCGTGTTGCAGGTTATGGGACGGCGTATGCTAGGCTATAGGCTACAAAGAGTATAACGCGGATGACAGTTATATCATGTCTGACATTATCGTCCGTGTGTGGCCTGATTGGCACCGTATTCACCATATAGTGCACTACTTTAGACCAGGGGTCATTTGAGTTGCAGCACCAGTCAGTGTGGTCGGTCAGGAATGAGCGGGGCACATTCTTGTAACACCCTTAGCCAACCGGAGACGTCAATAAATAAGGGTGAGCTTACAGAATGCATCACAGCTGAAAAAAGGCTTGAGTGACAGGCTTTGCGTCCTAAATGGCCTCCATATTCACTACGTAGTGTACTTTATGACCAGGGCCCGTGCTCAAAAGTAGTGCACGAGAATAGGATGCCTTTTGGGATATATCTACAGTAGCAGTGTTAAAGCTGTACTAGAGGGCCATCTACAGTAGCAGTGTTTCTCTGACCCAGAGACCCCTAGTCAGCTGTATTAGAGGGTCATCTACAGTAGCAGTGTTTCTCTGACCCAGAGACCCTTAGTCAGCTGTAATGGAGGGCCATCTACAGTAGCAGTGTTTCTCTGACCCAGAGACCCCTAGTCAGCTGTATTAGAGGGTCATCTACAGTAGCAGTGTTTCTCTGACCCAGAGACCCCTAGTCAGCTGTATTAGAGGGTCATCTACAGTAGCAGTGTTTCTCTGACCCAGAGACCCCTAGTCAGCTGTATTAGAGGGCCATCTACAGTAGCAGTGTTTATCTGACCCAGAGACCCCTAGTCAGCTGTATTAGAGGGTCATCTACAGTGGCAGTGTTTCTCTGACCCAGAGACCCCTAGTCAGCTGTATTAGAGGGTCATCTACAGTAGCAGTGTTAAAGCTGTACTAGAGGGCCATCTACAGTAGCAGTGTTTATCTGACCCAGAGACCCCTAGTCAGCTGTATTAGAGGGCCATCTACAGTAGCAGTGTTTCTCTGACCCAGAGACCCCTAGTCAGCTGTATTAGAGGGTCATCTACAGTAGCAGTGTTTATCTGACCCAGAGACCCCTAGTCAGCTGTATTAGAGGGTCATCTACAGTAGCAGTGTTTCTCTGACCCAGAGACCCCTAGTCAGCTGTATTAGAGGGTCATCTACAGTAGCAGTGTTTCTCTGACTCAGAGACCCCTAGTCAGCTGTACTAGAGGGCCATCTACAGTAGCAGTGTTTCTCTGACCCAGAGACCCCTAGTCAGCTGTACTAGAGGGCCATCTACAGTAGCAGTGTTTCTCTGACCCAGAGACCCCTAGTCAGCTGTATTAGAGGGCCATCTACAGTAGCAGTGTTAAAGCTGTACTAGAGGGCCATCTACAGTAGCAGTGTTTATCTGACCCAGAGACCCCTAGTCAGCTGTATTAGAGGGCCATCTACAGTAGCAGTGTTTCTCTGACCCAGAGACCCCTAGTCAGCTGTATTAGAGGGTCATCTACAGTAGCAGTGTTTATCTGACCCAGAGACCCCTAGTCAGCTGTATTAGAGGGTCATCTACAGTAGCAGTGTTAAAGCTGTATTAGAGGGCCATCTACAGTAGCAGTGTTTCTCTGACCCAGAGACCCCTAGTCAGCTGTATTAGAGGGTCATCTACAGTAGCAGTGTTTGACCCAGAGACCCCTAGTCAGCTGTATTAGAGGGTCATCTACAGTAGCAGTGTTAAAGCTGTACTAGAGGGCCATCTACAGTAGCAGTGTTTATCTGACCCAGAGACCCCTAGTCAGCTGTATTAGAGGGCCATCTACAGTAGCAGTGTTTCTCTGACCCAGAGACCCCTAGTCAGCTGTATTAGAGGGTCATCTACAGTAGCAGTGTTTATCTGACCCAGAGACCCCTAGTCAGCTGTATTAGAGGGTCATCTACAGTAGCAGTGTTTCTCTGACCCAGAGACCCCTAGTCAGCTGTATTAGAGGGTCATCTACAGTAGCAGTGTTTCTCTGACTCAGAGACCCCTAGTCAGCTGTACTAGAGGGCCATCTACAGTAGCAGTGTTTCTCTGACCCAGAGACCCCTAGTCAGCTGTACTAGAGGGCCATCTACAGTAGCAGTGTTTCTCTGACCCAGAGACCCCTAGTCAGCTGTATTAGAGGGCCATCTACAGTAGCAGTGTTAAAGCTGTACTAGAGGGCCATCTACAGTAGCAGTGTTTATCTGACCCAGAGACCCCTAGTCAGCTGTATTAGAGGGCCATCTACAGTAGCAGTGTTTCTCTGACCCAGAGACCCCTAGTCAGCTGTATTAGAGGGTCATCTACAGTAGCAGTGTTTATCTGACCCAGAGACCCCTAGTCAGCTGTATTAGAGGGTCATCTACAGTAGCAGTATTAAAGCTGTATTAGAGGGCCATCTACAGTAGCAGTGTTTCTCTGACCCAGAGACCCCTAGTCAGCTGTATTAGAGGGCCATCTACAGTAGCAGTGTTAAAGCTGTACTAGAGGGCCATCTACAGTAGCAGTGTTTATCTGACCCAGAGACCCCTAGTCAGCTGTATTAGAGGGCAATCTACAGTAGCAGTGTTTCTCTGACCCAGAGACCCCTAGTCAGCTGTATTAGAGGGTCATCTACAGTAGCAGTGTTTATCTGACCCAGAGACCCCTAGTCAGCTGTATTAGAGGGTCATCTACAGTAGCAGTGTTAAAGCTGTATTAGAGGGCCATCTACAGTAGCAGTGTTTCTCTGACCCAGAGACCCCTAGTCAGCTGTATTAGAGGGTCATCTACAGTAGCAGTGTTTGACCCAGAGACCCCTAGTCAGCTGTATTAGAGGGTCATCTACAGTAGCAGTGTTAAAGCTGTACTAGAGGGCCATCTACAGTAGCAGTGTTTATCTGACCCAGAGACCCCTAGTCAGCTGTATTAGAGGGCCATCTACAGTAGCAGTGTTTCTCTGACCCAGAGACCCCTAGTCAGCTGTATTAGAGGGTCATCTACAGTAGCAGTGTTTATCTGACCCAGAGACCCCTAGTCAGCTGTATTAGAGGGTCATCTACAGTAGCAGTGTTTCTCTGACCCAGAGACCCCTAGTCAGCTGTATTAGAGGGTCATCTACAGTAGCAGTGTTTCTCTGACTCAGAGACCCCTAGTCAGCTGTACTAGAGGGCCATCTACAGTAGCAGTGTTTCTCTGACCCAGAGACCCCTAGTCAGCTGTACTAGAGGGCCATCTACAGTAGCAGTGTTTCTCTGACCCAGAGACCCCTAGTCAGCTGTATTAGAGGGCCATCTACAGTAGCAGTGTTAAAGCTGTACTAGAGGGCCATCTACAGTAGCAGTGTTTATCTGACCCAGAGACCCCTAGTCAGCTGTATTAGAGGGCCATCTACAGTAGCAGTGTTTCTCTGACCCAGAGACCCCTAGTCAGCTGTATTAGAGGGTCATCTACAGTAGCAGTGTTTATCTGACCCAGAGACCCCTAGTCAGCTGTATTAGAGGGTCATCTACAGTAGCAGTATTAAAGCTGTATTAGAGGGCCATCTACAGTAGCAGTGTTTCTCTGACCCAGAGACCCCTAGTCAGCTGTATTAGAGGGTCATCTACAGTAGCAGTGTTTGACCCAGAGACCCCTAGTCAGCTGTATTAGAGGGTCATCTACAGTAGCAGTGTTTGACCCAGAGACCCCTAGTCAGCTGTATTAGAGGGTCATCTACAGTGGCAGTGTTTCTCGGACCCAGAGACCCCTAGTCAGCTGTATTAGAGGGCCATCTACAGTAGCAGTGTTTCTCTGACCCAGAGACCCCTAGTCAGCTGTATTAGAGGGTCATCTACAGTAGCAGTGTTTCTCTGACCCAGAGACCCCCTAGTCAGCTGTATTAGAGGGCCATCTACAGTAGCAGTGTTTCTCTGACCCAGAGACCCCTAGTCAGCTGTATTAGAGGGTCATCTACAGTAGCAGTGTTTCTCTGACCCAGAGACCCTTAGTCAGCTGTATTAGAGGGCCATCTACAGTAGCAGTGTTTCTCTGACCCAGAGACCCCTAGTCAGCTGTATTAGAGGGCCATCTACAGTAGCAGTGTTTCTCTGACTCAGAGACCCCTAGTCAGCTGTATTAGAGGGTCATCTACAGTAGCAGTGTTTCTCTGACCCAGAGACCCCTAGTCAGCTGTATTAGAGGGTCATCTACAGTAGCAGTGTTTCTCTGACCCAGAGACCCCTAGTCAGCTGTATTAGAGGGTCATCTACAGTAGCAGTGTTTGACCCAGAGACCCCTAGTCAGCTGTATTAGAGGGTCATCTACAGTGGCAGTGTTTCTCTGACCCAGAGACCCCTAGTCAGCTGTATTAGAGGGTCATCTACAGTAGCAGTGTTTCTCTGACCCAGAGACCCTTAGTCAGCTGTATTAGAGGGCCATCTACAGTAGCAGTGTTTCTCTGACCCAGAGACCCCTAGTCAGCTGTATTAGAGGGCCATCTACAGTAGCAGTGTTTCTCTGACTCAGAGACCCCTAGTCAGCTGTATTAGAGGGTCATCTACAGTAGCAGTGTTTCTCTGACCCAGAGACCCCTAGTCAGCTGTATTAGAGGGCCATCTACAGTAGCAGTGTTAAAGCTGTACTAGAGGGCCATCTACAGTAGCAGTGTTTCTCTGACCCAGAGACCCCTAGTCAGCTGTATTAGAGGGTCATCTACAGTGGCAGTGTTTCTCTGACCCAGAGACCCCTAGTCAGCTGTATTAGAGGGTCATCTACAGTAGCAGTGTTTCTCTGACCCAGAGACCCCTAGTCAGCTGTATTAGAGGGTCATCTACAGTAGCAGTGTTTCTCTGACCCAGAGACCCCTAGTCAGCTGTATTAGAGGGCCATCTACAGTAGCAGTGTTTATCTGACCCAGAGACCCCTAGTCAGCTGTATTAGAGAGCCATCTACAGTAGCAGTGTTTATCTGACCCAGAGACCCCTAGTCAGCTGTATTAGAGGGCCATCTACAGTAGCAGTGTTTATCTGACCCAGAGACCCCTAGTCAGCTGTATTAGAGGGTCATCTACAGTAGCAGTGTTTCTCTGACCCAGAGACCCCTAGTCAGCTGTAGTCTGGCTGTGATTGGACTGTATGTACCTGTTCAAGTGTGTCGTCCAAGAAGTGCTGTTGTGCTGACAAAGTATTGACACCACTCTCTGTTAAATAAAGGTTAAATAAAATAAATAAATAAATAAATATGAACTGTTGAACCACTAGAGACCCCTAGTAAGACCCCAGCAGGAGACCCCTAGTAAGACCCCAGCAGGAGACCCCTAGTAAGACCCCAGCAGGAGAGACCCCTAGTAAGACCCCAGCAGGAGACCCCTAGTAAGACCCCAGCAGGAGACCCCTAGTAAGACCCCAGCAGGTGACCCCTAGTAAGACCCCAGCAGGAGAGACCCCTAGTAAGACCCCAGCAGGAGAGACCCCCAGAGAACCCTAGTAAGACCCCAGCAGGAGAGACCCCCAGAGACCCCTAGTAAGACCCAAGCAGGAGAGACCCCTAGAGAACCCTAGTAAGACCCCAGCAAGAGACCCCCAGAGAACCCTAGTAAGACCCCAGCAAGAGAGACCCCCAGAGACCCCTAGTAAGACCCCAGCAGGAGAGACCCCTAGTAAGACCCCAGCAAGAGAGACCCCCAGAGACCCCTAGTAAGACCCCAGCAAGAGAGACCCCCAGAGACCCCTAGTAAGACCCCAGCAGGAGAGACCCCTAGTAAGACCCCAGCAAGAGAGCCCACCAGAGACCCCTAGTAAGACCCCAGCAAGAGAGCCCACCAGAGACCCCTAGTAAGACCCCAGCAGGAGAGCCCACCAGAGACCCCTAGTAAGACCCCAGCAAGAGAGCCCACCAGAGACCCCTAGTAAGACCCCAGCAGGAGAGACCACCAGAGACCCCTAGTAAGACCCCAGCAGGAGAGACCCCCAGAGAACCCTAGTAAGACCCCAGCAAGAGAGACCACCAGAACCGTGAACTGACCTGTTATCTCCATCTGACCCTCTTATCAATACCTCTAGTACTGACATTACTGTCTGTTATCTCCTACCCCCAGATACGTCTAGTACTGACATTACTGTCTGTTATCTCCTACCCCCAGATACCTCTAGTACTGACATTACTGTCTGTTATCTCCTACCCCCAGATACCTCTAGTACTGACATTACTGTCTGTTATCTCCTACCCCCAGATACCTCTAGTACTGACATTACTGTCTGTTGTCTCCTACCCCCAGATACCTCTAGTACTGACATTACTGTCTGTTATCTCCTACCCCCAGATACCTCTAGTACTGACATTACTGTCTGTTATCTCCTACCCCCAGATACCTCTAGTACTGACATTACTGTCTGTTATCTCCTACCCCCAGATACCTCTAGTACTGACATTACTGTCTGTTGTCTCCTACCCCCAGATACCTCTAGTACTGACATTACTGTCTGTTATCTCCTACCCCCAGAGACCTATAGTATTGACATTACTGTCTGTTGTCTCCTACCCCCAGATACCTCTAGTACTGACATTACTGTCTGTTATCTTCTACCCCCAGATACCTCTAGTATTGACATTACTGTCTGTTATCTCCTACCCCCAGATACCTCTAGTACTGACATTACTGTCTGTTATCTCCTACCCCCAGATACCTCTAGTACTGACATTACTGTCTGTTATCTTCTACCCCCAGATACCTCTAGTATTGACATTACTGTCTGTTATCTCCTACCCCCAGATACCTCTAGTAAGGCCTCAGCGAGCCCCGCGGAGCCCAAGGGGAAGCGGCCCCCAGTGCTTGTGGACGGGGTGACTCTGAACGGCCCCACACTGGACATCAGGGAAGCAGAGAGCTTCCTCAGAGACGCCATGCCCATCATCATGGAGGAGGCCGTCTGGAAGGCTACTGACGTCAAGGAGAAGGTAAACATCTCTTTTTACAATTTTTTCTCTCACACACTTTGCACTTTCCAGTCCCAGGATGCATAAAGGATAATGAGATCTGTTGTGAAGTATACCAGAATGCTGCAGTTTATTTTTCAAACAATAGGACATGGACCTGTATAAGAATGTATCAGGTAAATGGCTCCCCGGACTATTTCCATTGACCCCCCCTTTATAATTTTTTTTTACATTGACTGCTACTCGCTGTTTATTATCGATCCATAATCACTTTACCCCTATCTACATGTACATAGTACCTTATTCACCTCGACTAACCTGTATCCCCGCACATTGGCTCAGTACCGTACCAGCTGTACATAGCCTCGCTATTCTTATTTTATTGTGTTACTTTATTATTTTTTTTAAATGTTACTTTAGTTTACTTCGTAAATATTTTCTTAACTCTTATTTTTCTTAAAGCTGCATTGTTGGTTAAAGGATCTGACCTTTTTTTTTTTCAATTTTCTCCTAAAATGACATGACCCAAATCTAACTGCCTGTAGCTCAGGCCCTAAAATGACATCCCCAAATCTAACTGCCTGTAGCTCAGGCCTTGAAGCAAGGATATGCATATTCTTGGTACCATTTGAAAGGAAACACTTTGAGGTTTGTGGAAATGTGAAATTAATGTAGGATAATATAACACATTAGATTTGGTAAAAGATAATATAAATATATTTTTTAAATATATTTTTTCCCCCCCCATCATCTTTGAATTGCAAGAGAAAGGCCACTATCTGACTTAGGACTCTAGGAGCAATTTATATTTTGTTCACTAGATGACAGCAGTGTATGTGCAAAGTTTTAGACTGATCCATTGAACCATTGCATTTCAGTTCAAAATGTTGTATCAAGTCTTCTCAAATGTGCCTAATTGGTCAATATATACATTTTCAAGTTCCTAACTGTGCAATCTCCTCAAACAATAGCATGGTATGTTTTCACTGTAATAGCTACTGTCAAATTTGATTCAATTTGATTGATATACAGTACATGTTCTTTATGAATGGTGAATAGGCCCAGGTAGTTTGTCTGACGTCAAGGATGAGGTAAACAAACATCTAGTGGAGGGAACAGTCTGAAATGGCACCATTTTCACTATATAGCTTGAAGGGTGTTTATCAATATGCATACTACCTACCGCACTCTCAATCACACTCTGAGTGCTGCATCTCCCCTACTGTATTACCTCACGCTGCACCTCGCCCTACTGTATTACCTCACACTGCACCTCCCCTACTGTATTACCTCACGCTGCACCTCCCCTACTGTATTACCTCACGCTGCTCCTCCCCCTACTGTATTACCTCACACTGCTCCTCCCCTACTGTATTACCTCACGCTGCACCTCCCCTACTGTATTACCTCACGCTGCACCCCCCTACTGTATTACCTCACGCTGCTCCTCCCCCTACTGTATTACCTCACGCTGCACCTCCCCTACTGTATTACCTCACGCTGCACCCCCCTACTGTATTACCTCACGCTGCTCCTCCCCCTACTGTATTACCTCACACTGCTCCTCCCCTACTGTATTACCTCACGCTGCACCTCCCCTACTGTATTACCTCACGCTGCACCCCCCTACTGTATTACCTCACGCTGCTCCTCCCCCTACTGTATTACCTCACGCTGCACCTCCCCTACTGTATTACCTCACGCTGCACCTCCCCCTACTGCATTACCTCACGCTGCTCCTCCCCTACTGTATTACCTCACACTGCTCCTCCCCCTACTGTATTACCTCACGCTGCTCCTCGCCCTACTGTATTACCTCACGCTGCACCTCCCCTACTGTATTACCTCACGCTGCTCCTCCCCTACTGTATTACCTCACGCTGCTCCTCCCCCTACTGTATTACCTCACGCTGCTCCTCGCCCTACTGTATTACCTCACGCTGCTCCTCCCCCTACTGTATTACCTCACGCTGCTCCTCCCCCTACTGTATTACCTCACGCTGCTCCTCCCCCTACTGTCTTACCTCACGCTGCTCCTCCCCCTACTGTATTACCTCACGCTGCTCCTCCCCCTATTACCTCACGCTGCTCCTCCCCCTACTGTATTACCTCACGCTGCTCCTCCCCCTACTGTATTACCTCACGCTGCTCCTCCCCCTACTGTCTTACCTCACGCTGCTCCTCCCCCTACTGTATTACCTCACGCTGCACCTCGCCCTACTGTATTACCTCACGCTGCTCCTCCCGCTACTGTATTACCTCACGCTGCTCCTCCCGCTACTGTATTACCTCACGCTGCTCCTCCCCCTACTGTATTACCTCACGCTGCTCCTCCCCCTACTGTATTACCTCACGCTGCACCTCCCCCTACTGTATTACCTCACGCTGCACCTCCCCTACTGTATTACCTCACGCTGCACCTCCCCTACTGTATTACCTCACGCTGCTCCTCCCCCTACTGTATTACCTCACGCTGCTCCTCCCCCTACTGTATTACCTCACGCTGCTCCTCCCCCTACTGTATTACCTCACGCTGCACCTCCCCCTACTGTATTACCTCACGCTGCTCCTCCCCTACTGTATTACCTCACGCTGCTCCTCCCCCTACTGTATTACCTCACGCTGCTCCTCCCCCTACTGTATTACCTCACGCTGCTCCTCCCCCTACTGTATTACCTCACGCTGCACCTCCCCTACTGTATTACCTCACGCTGCACCTCCCCTACTGTATTACCTCACGCTGCACCTCCCCTACTGTATTACCTCACGCTGCACCTCCCCTACTGTATTACCTCACGCTGCTCCTCCCCCTACTGTATTACCTCACGCTGCACCTCCCCTACTGTATTACCTCACGCTGCACCTCCCCTACTGTATTACCTCACGCTGCACCTCCCCTACTGTATTACCTCACGCTGCACCTCCCCATTCACGGACCCTTCTTCCAACCAGGACAATGGCAACAATAGAGACCAAACAGGATATACACAAAGCAAAACGTTTTAGTTGTCAAGTCTTTGTGGGTGGCTAACTAGCTAACAATTCTCTGTGGCTAGCTAACAGTAGTAGCAAGACAGTTAGCCCTATTGACTTACTATGGGCTTGCGATTTACACACACTACAGTGGGTATTGTAGCCAGGTAAACACAGCAAAAATGAACACAGCATGTATTTATTATCTATTATTATTATCTAGTATCTAGATAAAATAAAATAAATATTGTAATCAGCCGACATATGAGATGTGAAGAGGCAACATTTCATTCCGAAGTCGGAGTGTACTTTCTCTGACTTCAGCTCAGTTAATGTCCGCCCTTGATTTCAAGAAATGTTGCATCATTTTTAACCCGGTTGCGTCATATTTCTGTGCCTACTTTCCGTTGCAGCGTCGATCTACGCTTCAGAAATATGTACAAACGGAGTACGGATTCGAGAAGTGCCCTCCGTTTTTGCCAACTTTGATATGGACTCATACTCCCAGCATCCCGTGCTCTAATTTGCGTGCTCGGAGCACGGTAGTATTCATTTTGAGCAACCGCCAAAGTCTATTTCCTTCTCTCCCATGTAACAGGTGTGCGAGTGGCGCTCTCCGGAGCAGCTGAAGGACCTATTAGACCTAGAGCTGAGGGAAGGAGGCGAGGCACATCCCCAGATACTGCAGCGCTGTCGGGATGCCATCCGATACAGTGTCAAGACCGGTAAGGACCCAGCTCAACCCTGATTTAAAATCTAACCCCCCAGACCTCAGCCAAACCCTGACCCAACCCCCTCCCCCGCCCGCATCCAAACCCCGACTTTCAAAACCCGGACTCTTTAAAAGACACCAATGAACTTCATCCCAAACCGGTCCTAAACCCTAACCTTCTAACTCTCCAGCCCAGAGTATCTCCTTCGCCATACGATAGTGTCAAGACTGGTAGGAAACAGCTCAATCCTAAACCCCATGCAGCCAATCCCTAACCTTGAAAACCCCCAGCCAAACCCCACTTTTAAAACCTGTGTCAACCAGGTCTGTTAACCAACTAACCTTCAAATTCTCCCTCTAACCCCCCCAGTCAGCTACTGTTACATAATTAACTAGCCAGACTCTAGTTAGCCACCCTCACGGCACTCAGGCTAGCTACTGGATAATACAGGCTATAGCGATAGTAGCTCCCACCCTTCCACCCAGCGCTATCCTATCCAACCCAGGGTGTAAATCATCAAGCTAGCGACAGTAGCTCCCACCCTTCCCCCAGCGCTATCCTATCCAAACCAGGCTGTTAATCATCAAGATAGCGACAGTAGCCCATCATTAATACCCCTCCAAGCCTCTTAACCGTCCTAGGCCCTTAACACTCCCGGCCCCTTAAACCTCCCAGCCCCTGACATCTGAGATCCCTTGACCCCCACCTAGCCCGGGCCAGCCAGACCCCAAATGTAAAACCCCTGTCAACCAGGTCTATCAACCAACTGACCTTCAAACTCTACCATTAGGGAAGGGTTAAAGTTAGCTAACATTAGGGTAGGGTTAAAGTTAGCTAACATTAGGTTAGGGTTAAAGTCAGCTAACATTAGGGTAAGGTTAAAGTTAGCTAACATTAGGGAAGGGTTAAAGTTAGCTAACATTAGGTTAGGGTTAAAGTTAGCTAACATTAGGGTAAGGTTAAAGTTAGCTAACATTAGGGAAGGGTTAAAGTTAGCTAACATTAGGGTAAGGTTAAAGTTAGCTAACATTAGGGTAGGGTTAAAGTTAGCTAACATTAGGGTAAGGTTAAAGTTAGCTAACATTAGGGTAGGGTTAAAGTTAGCTAACATTAGGGTAAGGTTAAAGTTAGCTAACATTAGGGAAGGGTTAAAGTTAGCTAACATTAGGGTAGGGTTAAAGTTAGCTAACATTAGGGTAGGGTTAAAGTTAGCTAACATTAGGGAAGGGTTAAAGTTAGCTAACATTAGGGAAGGGTTCAAGTTAGCTAACATTAGGGAAGGGTTAAAGTTAGCTAACATTAGGGAAGGGTTAAAGTTAGCTAACATTAGGGAAGGGTTAAAGTTAGCTAACATTAGGGAAGGGTTAAAGTTAGTATCTGGATTTTCTTGCTTATTCTATCCTGATCCCGGGATTTTTCCGACAAGGATTTCTGGAAAACCTGGAAACTTAGTTGTGATTGAATCAAACCTTGTCTGTTTGTATGTGCAGGACATCCTCTCTTCTTCAACCAGCTCTATGCAGGCATGGACCCTTATTCACTAGTGGGCCGATTCATCACAGAAGCTATCAACCCCAGTCTGTGAGTATTACATCTTACCATCTCATATGCATCTCACGTGCTTCTTCACCTGCATTGCTTGCTGTTTGGGGTTTTAGGCTGGGTTTCTGTACAGCACTTTGAGATATCAGCTGATGTACGAAGGGCTATATAAAATAAATTTGATTGATATGATCCGAGTGTCTGTCAACATGTACCCATACTCACTGTATAACTGTGCCTGACAAGGGATGTGGGATTTTACGATCACTGAGATGATATCAATGACAACTATTCTGCTATTCATTTCAGAAGTGTCTGTAGCTCGTTCTTGATGATTGATTGGATAGTATTGTAGCTCAGGTGAGAGCAGGTGAGTCATTGACTGGACATGTTGTTTGTCTTGGCAGGTACACGTACGAGGTGGCTCCAGTGTTCCTGCTGACAGAGGAGGCAGTTCTGCAGAAGATGATTGAGATCATTGGATGGCAGGAGGGAGGGGACGGCATCTTCAGCCCAGGTATGGAAACCACACAGACTGACATCTTCATCTTCATTGTCTTCATCATCTTCTTCTTCATCTTCTTCTTCTTCTTCTTCATCATCTTCTTCTTTATCCTTCTTTATCCTTCATCTTCTTCCTGTGATTGAGAGATTGTCTCTGTGTTCTCCAGGTGGCTCTGTGTCCAACATGTATGCTGTGAACGTGGCCAGGTACCACCACTGTCCTGATGTGAAGGTGCTGGGCCTGTCTGCCTTGCCTAGACTGGTCATGTTTACATCTCAGGAGGTAAACACACACGCGCACACACACACACACACACACACACACACACACACACACACAAACAAAACACACCCAGGGTAGGCCAACACCTGTTATTGTTTTAACACCACACACACAAACACACAACTATCAGGGAGTTTATCTGCTCTTTATGATAACATATCACAACAAGCACACAACTATCAGGGAGTTTCTCAGTTCCAGCTGTTGCCCTGAAAGATATTGACTAAGTGGTTTTATAATCCCTGTCTGTATAGCACCTTATTTTGGATCCTGTCTAGACTGGTCATTAATATAGCACCTTATTGTGGATCCTGTCTAGACTGGTCATTAATATAGCACCTTATTTTGGATCCTGTCTAGACTGGTCATTAATATAGCACCTTATTGTGGATCCTGTCTAGACTGGTCATTAATATAGCACCTTATTGTGGATCCTGTCTAGACTGCTCATTAATATAGCACCTTATTGTGGATCCTGTCTAGACTGGTCATTAATATAGCACCTTATTGTGGATCCTGTCTAGACTGCTCATTAATATAGCACCTTATTGTGGATCCTGTCTAGACTATTCATTAATATAGCACCTTATTGTGGATCCTGTCTAGACTGGTCGTTAATATAGCACCTTATTATGGATCCTGCCCAGACTGGTCATTAATATAGCACCTTATTGTGGATCCTGCCCAGACTGGTCATTAATATAGCACCTTATTGTGGATCCTGTCTAGACTGGTCATTAATATAGCACCTTATTGTGTATCCTGTCTAGACTGTTCATTAATATAGCACCTTATTGTGGATCCTGTCTAGACTGGTCATTAATATAGCACCTTATTGTGGGTCCTGTCTAGACTGGGCATTAATATAGCACCTTATTGTGGATCCTGTCTAGACTGGTCATTAATATAGCACCTTATTGTGGATCCTGTCTAGACTGGTCATTAATATAGCACCTTATTGTGGATCCTGTCCAGACTGGTCATTAATATAGCACCTTATTGTGGATCCTGTCATTAATATAGCACCTTATTGTGGATCCTGTCTAGACTGGTCATTAATATAGCACCTTATTGTGGATCCTGTCTAGACTGGTCATTAATATAGCACCTTATTGTGGATCCTGTCTAGACTGCTCATTAATATAGCACCTTATTGTGGATCCTGTCTAGACTGGTCATTAATATAGCACCTTATTGTGGATCCTGTCCAGACTGGTCATTAATATAGCACCTTATTGTGGATCCTGTCATTAATATAGCACCTTATTGTGGATCCTGTCTAGACTGCTCATTAATATAGCACCTTATTGTGGATCCTGTCTAGACTGGTCATTAATATAGCACCTTATTGTGGATCCTGTCTTGACTGGTCATTAATATAGCACCTTATTGTGGATCCTGTCTAGACTGCTCATTAATATAGCACCTTATTGTGGATCCTGTCCAGACTGGTCATTAATATAGCACCTTATTGTGGATCCTGTCATTAATATAGCACCTTATTGTGGATCCTGTCTAGACTGCTCATTAATATAGCACCTTATTGTGGATCCTGTCTAGACTGGTCATTAATATAGCACCTTATTGTGGATCCTGTCTAGACTGGTCATTAATATAGCACCTTATTGTGGATCCTGTCTAGACTGCTCATTATTATAGCACCTTATTGTGGATCCTGTCTAGACTATTCATTAATATAGCACCTTATTGTGGATCCTGTCTAGACTGGTCGTTAATATAGCACCTTATTATGGATCCTGCCCAGACTGGTCATTAATATAGCACCTTATTGTGGATCCTGCCCAGACTGGTCATTAATATAGCACCTTATTGTGGATCCTGCCCAGACTAGTCATTTGGTTGATTAACCAGTTCTCCCTCAGTGACATGTTTCTCTCATTGTTCTTTTCAGTGTCATTACTCGGTTGCCAAAGCAGCGGCTTTCCTGGGAATTGGCACCAACAATGTTTATGTGATCCCATCAGATAAGAGGTAAGCTGCCTACTGCTGGTTACTGCTGGTTACTGCTGCTTACTGCTGCTTACTGCTGGTTACTGCTGGTTACTGCTGGTTACTGCTGCTTACTGCTGGTTACTGCTGCTTACTGCTGCTTACTCCTGGTTACTGCTGGTTACTGCTACAGTTACATGGTTACTGCTGGTTACTGCTGGTTACTGCTGGTTACTGCTGCTTACTGCTGCTTACTGCTGGTTACTGCTGGTTACTGCCGGTCACTGCTGGTTACTGCTGGTTACTGCTGGTCACTGCTGCTTACTGCAGGTTACTGCTGCTTACTGCTGGTTACTGCTACAGTTACATGGTTACTGCTGGTTACTGCTGCTTACTGCTGCTTACTGCTGGTTACTGCTGGTTACTGCTGGTCACTGCTGGTTACTGCTGGTTACTGCTGGTTACTGCTGGTTACTGCTGGTCACTGCTGCTTACTGCTGCTTACTGCTGGTTACTGCTGCTTACTGCTGGTTACTGCTACAGTTACATGGTTACTGCTGGTTACTGCTGCTTACTGCTGCTTACTGCTGGTTACTGCTGGTTACTGCTGGTTACTGCTGGTCACTGCTGGTTACTGCTGCTTACTGCTGGTTACTGCTGCTTACTGCTGCTTACTGCTGGTTACTGCTGGTTACTGCTACAGTTACATGGTTACTGCTGGTTACTGCTGCTTACTGCTGCTTACTGCTGGTTACTGCTGGTTACTGCTGCTTACTGCTGGTTACTGCTGGTTACTGCTGGTCACTGCTGGTTACTGCTACAGTTACATGGTTACTGCTGGTTACTGCTGCTTACTGCTGGTTACTGCTGGTTACTGCTGCTTACTGCTGATTACTTCTACAGTTACACGGTTACTGCTGGTTACTGCTGGTTACTGCTGCTTACTGCTGCTTACTGCTGGTTACTGCTACAGTTACATGGTTACTGCTGGTTACTGCTGCTTACTGCTGCTTACTGCTGGTTACTGCTGCTTACTGCTGGTTACTGCTGGTTACTGCTGGTTACTGCTGGTTACTGCTGCTTACTGCTGGTTACTGCTGGTTACTGCTGGTCACTGCTGGTTACTGCTACAGTTACATGGTTACTGCTGGTTACTGCTGCTTACTGCTGCTTACTGCTGGTTACTGCTGGTTACTGCTGCTTACTGCTGGTTACTGCTGGTTACTGCTGGTCACTGCTGGTTACTGCTACAGTTACATGGTTACTGCTGGTTACTGCTGCTTACTGCTGGTTACTGCTGGTTACTGCTGCTTACTGCTGATTACTGCTGGTTACTGCTGCTTACTGCTGGTTACTGCTGGTTACTGCTGCTTACTGCTGGTTACTGCTGGTTACTGCTGGTCACTGCTGGTTACTGCTACAGTTACATGGTTACTGCTGGTTACTGCTGCTTACTGCTGGTTACTGCTGGTTACTGCTGCTTACTGCTGATTACTGCTACAGTTACACGGTTACTGCTGGTTACTGCTGGTTACTGCTGGTTCCTGCTGGTTACTACTGGTTACTGCTGGTTACTGCTACAGTTACATGGTTACTGCTGGTTCCTGCTGGTTACTGCTGGTTCCTGCTACAGTTACACGGTTACTGCTGGTTACTGCTGGTTACTGCTACAGTTACACGGTTACTGCTGGTTACTGCTAGTTACTGCTGGTTACTGCTAATTACTGCTACAGTTACTGCTGGTTACTGCTGGTTACTGCTAGTTACTGCTACAGTTACTGCTGGTTACTGCTGGTTACTGCTAGTTACTGCTACAGTTACTGTTGGTTCATTCTGGTTACTGCTAGTTACTGCTGGTTACTGCTACAGTTACTGCTGGTTACTGCTACAGTTACTGCTGGTTACTGCTGGTTACTGCTGGTTACTGCTACAGTTACACGGCTACTGCTGGTTACTGCTGGTTACTGCTACTGTTACTGCTGGTTACTGCTGGTTACTGCTAGTTACTGCTACAGTTACTGTTGGTTCCTTCTGGTTACTGCTAGTTACTGCTGGTTACTGCTACAGTTACTGCTGGTTACTGCTACAGTTACTGCTGGTTACTGCTGGTTACTGCTAGTTACTGCAACAGATCCTGCTGGTTCCTGCTGGTTACTGCTAGTTACTGCTGGTTACTGCTGGTTACTGCTACAGTTACTGCTGGTTCCTGCTGGTTACTGCTAGTTACTGCTACAGTTACTGCTGGTTACTGCTAGTTACTGCTGGTTACTGCTGGTTACTGCTACAGTTACACAGATATTTCCACTGACCACACCACACGCTTCTGTTGTCACTGTCCACAATGTCTGACCTGCGTCACTATGACACCTGGGTTACTAATCCGTGTTAATCTATGACTGACCTGCGTCACTATGACACCTGGGTTACTAATCCGTGTTAATCTATGACTGACCTGCGTCACTATGACACCTGGGTTACTAATCCGTGTTAATCTATGATTGACCTGCGTCACTATGACACCTGGGTTACTAATCCTTGTTAATCTATGACTGACCTGCGTCACTATGACACCTGGATTACTAATCCGTGTTAATCTATGACTGACCTGCGTCACTATGACACCTGGGTTACTAATCCTTGTTAATCTATGACTGACCTGCGTCACTATGACACCTGGGTTACTAATCCGTGTTAATCTATGACTGACCTGCGTCACTATGACACCTGGGTTTCACTAATCCTTGTTAATCTATGACTGACCTGCGTCACTATGACACCTGGGTTTCACAAATCCTTGTTAATCTATGACTGACCTGCGTCACTATGACACCTGGGTTTCACTAATCCTTGTTAATCTATGACTGACTTGCGTCACTATGACACCTGGGTTTCACTAATCCGTGTTAATCTATGACTGACCTGCGTCACTATGACACCTGGGTTTCACTAATCTGTGTTAATCTATGACTGAGCTGCGTCACGATGACACCTGGGTTTCACTAATCCGTGTTAATGTTTCTTTCTGTGTCTTTGTTTCTCAGAGGGAAGATGATTCCTGCGGAGTTTGAGAAGCAAGTACAGAGAGCCAAAGATGAGGTGAGAAGGAGAACTATGAATGGAGTCAGCAAGGTTGTTTGGTGTCAGATATGTTATGTAACACAGTCGGGAACTGGGAACTGCTGTTGATTATACCCATGGTGAGGGTTAGGGAACTGCTGTTGATTATACCCATGGTGAGGGTTAGGGAACTGCTGTTGATTATACCCATGGTGAGGGTTAGGGAACTGCTGTTGATTATACCCATGGTGAGGGTTAGGGAACTGCTGTTGATTATACCCATGGTGAGGGTTAGGGAACTGCTGTTGATTATACTGTAATCTACTACTGTACTGTTATCCTGTAATGACCAGGATGATGGAGTAACATTATATTGTTGTCCTCTGATGGTTATTAATGACCAGGATGTTGGAGTAACATTATATTGTTGTCCTCTGATGGTATATAGTATTAATGACCAGGATGATGGAGTAACATTATATTGTTGTCCTCTGATGGTTATTAATGACCAGGATGATGGAGTAACATTATATTGTTGTCCTCTGATGGTATATAGTATTAATGACCAGGATGATGGAGTAACATTATATTGTCCTCTGCTGGTATATAGTATTAATGACCAGGATGATGGAGTAACATTATATTGTTGTCCTCTGATGGTTATTAATGACCAGGATGATGGAGTAACATTATATTGTTGTCCTCTGATGGTATATAGTATTAATGACCAGGATGATGGAGTAACATTATATTGTCCTCTGCTGGTATATAGTATTAATGACCAGGATGATGGAGTAACATTATATTGTTGTCCTCTGATGGTTATTAATGACCAGGATGATGGAGTAACATTATATTGTTGTCCTCTGATGGTATATAGTATTAATGACTAGGATGATGGAGTAACATTATATTGTTGTCCTCTGATGGTATATAGTATTAATGACCAGGATGATGGAGTAACATTATATTGTTGTCCTCTGATGGTATGTAGTATTAATGACCAGGATGATGGAGTAACATTATATTGTTGTCCTCTGATTGTATGCAGTATTAATGACCAGGATGATGGAGTAACATTATATTGTTGTCCTCTGATGGTATGTAGTATTAATGACCAGGATGATGGAGTAACATTATATTGTTGTCCTCTGATGGTTATTAATGACCAGGATGTTGGAGTAACATTATATTGTTGTCTGTTGGTATATAGTATTAATGACCAGGATGTTGGAGTAACGTTCCCATTGGGCACAGACATCAATTTACCATCTGTTCCACGTTGGTTTAATGTAATTTCATTGAGATGACGTGGAAACAACGTTGATTCAACCAGTGTGTGTTCCCAGTGGGATGATATTGCTGTTGTTGTTGTTGTTGACAGGGAGCGTTGCCCTTCATGGTGAACGCCACAGCAGGGACCACCGTACTAGGGGCCTTCGACCCGCTGGAGGAGATAGCTGACATCTGTGAACGACACAATCTATGGATGCATGTAGATGTAAGTGGATCTTAATTAAAGATCATTCTTTCATTCATTTATCGATTTATCGATCCATCAATCCGTTTGGGTATTGTTCAGTAGTTTGTTTGTTCCTTTAATCATTCAATCAATCACCCTCTTCTCTGTCTGTTCTCTGTCTGTTCTCCGTCTGTTTTCTCTCTTCTCTGTCTGTTCTCTCTCTTCTCTGTCTGTTCTCTCTCTTCTCTGTCTGTTCTCTCTCTTCTCTGTCTGTTCTCTGTCTCTTCTTTGTCTCTTGTCTGTCCTTCCTGTAGGCATGTTGGGGAGGAGGAGCCCTGATGTCTAAGAAACACAGATACCTGCTGCAGGGCATTCACAGGTAAGACAACAGGTTTATCTGGAGGAGGAAGTAAGACAACAGGTATATCTGGAGGTGGTAGTAAGACAACAGGTTTATCTGGAGGTGGTAGTAAGACAACAGGTTTATCTGGAGGTGGTAGTAAGACAACAGGTTTATCTGGAGGTGGTAGTAAGACAACAGGTTTATCTGGAGGTGGTAGTAAGACAACAGGTATATCTGGAGGCGGTAGTAAGACAACAGGTTTATCTGGAGGTGGTAGTAAGACAACAGGTATATCTGGAGGAGGTAGTAAGACAACAGGTTTATCTGGAGGTGGTAGTAAGACAACAGGTATATCTGGAGGAGGAAGTAAGACAACAGGTATATCTGGAGGTGGTAGTAAGACAACAGGTTTATCTGGAGGTGGTAGTAAGACAACAGGCATATGGAGGCGGTAGTAAGACAACAGGTTTATCTGGAGGTGGTAGTAAGACAACAGGTTTATCTGGAGGCGGTAGTAAGACAACAGGTTTATCTGGAGGAGGAAGTAAGACAACAGGTTTATCTGGAGGAGGAAGTAAGACAACAGGTTTATCTGGAGGTGGTAGTAAGACAACAGGTTTATCTGGAGGCGGTAGTAAGACAACAGGTTTATCTGGAGGCGGTAGTAAGACAACAGGTATATCTGGAGGCGGTAGTAAGACAACAGGTATATCTGGAGGCGGTAGTAAGACAACAGGTTTATCTGGAGGCGGTAGTAAGACAACAGGTATATCTGGAAGTGGTAGTAAGACAACAGGTTTATCTGGAGGCGGTAGTAAGACAACAGGTTTATCTGGAGGCGGTAGTAAGACAACAGGTTTATCTGGAGGCGGTAGTAAGACAACAGGTTTATCTGGAGGTGGTAGTAAGACAACAGGTATATCTGGAGGAGGAAGTAAGACAACAGGTTTATCTGGAGGAGGAAGTAAGACAACAGGTTTATCTGGAGGAGGAAGTAAGACAACAGGTTTATCTGGAGGAGGAAGTAAGACAACAGGTTTATCTGGAGGCGGTAGTAAGACAACAGGTTTATCTGGAGGTGGTAGTAAGACAACAGGTTTATCTGGAGGAGGAAGTAAGACAACAGGTTTATCTGGAGGAGGAAGTAAGACAACAGGTTTATCTGGAGGAGGAAGTAAGACAACAGGTTTATCTGGAGGCGGTAGTAAGACAACAGGTTTATCTGGAGGAGGAAATAAGACAACAGGTATATCTGGAGGTGGTAGTAAGACAACTTGTATATCTGGAGGAGGAAGTAAGACAACAGGTTTATCTGGAGGCGGTAGTAAGACAACAGGTATATCTGGAGTCGGTAGTAAGACAACAGGTTTATCTGGAGGAGGAAGTAAGACAACAGGTATATCTGGAAGTGGTAGTAAGACAACAGGTTTATCTGGAGGCGGTAGTAAGACAACAGGTTTATCTGGAGGCGGTAGTAAGACAACAGGTTTATCTGGAGGCGGTAGTAAGACAACAGGTTTATCTGGAGGTGGTAGTAAGACAACAGGTATATCTGGAGGAGGAAGTAAGACAACAGGTTTATCTGGAGGAGGAAGTAAGACAACAGGTTTATCTGGAGGAGGAAGTAAGACAACAGGTTTATCTGGAGGAGGAAGTAAGACAACAGGTTTATCTGGAGGCGGTAGTAAGACAACAGGTTTATCTGGAGGTGGTAGTAAGACAACAGGTTTATCTGGAGGAGGAAGTAAGACAACAGGTTTATCTGGAGGAGGAAGTAAGACAACAGGTTTATCTGGAGGAGGAAGTAAGACAACAGGTTTATCTGGAGGCGGTAGTAAGACAACAGGTTTATCTGGAGGAGGAAATAAGACAACAGGTATATCTGGAGGTGGTAGTAAGACAACTTGTATATCTGGAGGAGGAAGTAAGACAACAGGTTTATCTGGAGGCGGTAGTAAGACAACAGGTATATCTGGAGTCGGTAGTAAGACAACAGGTTTATCTGGAGGAGGAAGTAAGACAACAGGTATATCTGGAGGTGGTAGTAAGACAACAGGTATATCTGGAGGTGGTAGTAAGACAACAGGTATATCTGGAGGTGGTAGTAAGACAACAGGTTTATCTGGAGGCGGTAGTAAGACAACAGGTATATCTGGAGGTGGTAGTAAGACAACAGGTTTATCTGGAGGCGGTAGTAAGACAACAGGTTTATCTGGAGGCGGTAGTAAGACAACAGGTTTATCTGGAGGCGGTAGTAAGACAACAGGTATATCTGGAGGTGGTAGTAAGACAACAGGTATATCTGGAGGTGGTAGTAAGACAACAGGTATATCTGGAGGAGGAAGTAAGACAACAGGTTTATCTGGAGGAGGAAGTAAGACAACAGGTTTATCTGGAGGAGGAAGTAAGACAACAGGTTTATCTGGAGGAGGAAGTAAGACAACAGGTTTATCTGGAGGCGGTAGTAAGACAACAGGTTTATCTGGAGGTGGTAGTAAGACAACAGGTATATCTGGAGGTGGTAGTAAGACAACAGGTTTATCTGGAGGAGGTAGTAAGACAACAGGTTTATCTGGAGGTGGTAGTAAGACAACAGGTATATCTGGAGGTGGTAGTAAGACAACAGAGATAAACTGTTCATAATAACAGGTGGTTTTAAAACCATTTCTGTTGCTTTGTTTCCCTCTTAGAGCCAACTCAGTAGCATGGAATCCTCACAAGATGCTGATGGCTGGTCTACAGTGCTGTGCATTCATGGTTCGGGACAAAACGGTACGATAAACACTGCTTCCTCTTCCTCATCATCTTCCTCTTCCCCCCTTCTTCCTCTTCCCCCCCTTCCCTTACACATGGTTAGCAGATGTTATTGCGAGTGTAGCGAAATCTTGTTCTCATTATTTTCCTCCTCTTCTTCCTCCTCAAATCAAATCGAATTTTATTGGTCACATACACATGGTTAGCAGATTGTTGTTGCGAGTGTTGCAAAATCTCTTTCTCCTCTTCCTCCTCATTATCTTCCTCTTCATTGTCTTCCTCCACTTCCTCCTAATTATCTTCCTCCTCCTCTTCCTCCTCATCTTCCTCCTCTTCATTCTCTTCCTCCTCTTCCTCCATTTCATCCTTCTCTTCCTCATTATCTTCATCCTCTGCCTCATTCTTTTCCTCACTCTCCTCCTCCTCCTCCTCTGACCTAGATGTGTGTATGTATTGGTATTGATATGTAGGCTACGTGTGCCTTTTACAATTTGTCTTATTGTAGTTCTGTCCTTGAGCTGTTCTTGTCTATTAATTTTCTGTATTAATTAATGTTCTCCAGAGACTCAAATGTTCTCTCTGTGTTCCGTTGTTCTAGAATCTTCTCCAGAGACTCATACGTTCTCTCTGCGTTCCGTTGTTCTAGAATCTTCTCCAGAGACTCATACGTTCTCTCTGCGTTCCGTTGTTCTAGAATCTTCTCCAGAGACTCATACGTTCTCTCTGCGTTCCGTTGTTCTAGAATCTTCTCCAGAGACTCATACGTTCTCTCTGCGTTCCGTTGTTCTAGAATCTTCTCCAGAGACTCATACGTTCTCTCTGCGTTCCGTTGTTCTAGAATCTTCTCCAGCGGTGTCACTCGGCCCAGGCCTCCTACCTCTTCCAGCAGGATAAGTTCTATGACGTCAGCTACGACACGGGAGACAAGTCCATTCAGTGCAGCCGCAAGCCCGACGCCTTCAAGTTCTGGCTGATGTGGAAAGCCATCGGCACCAAGGGTCTGGAAGAGAGAGTGGACAGAGCCCTCGCTATGGCCAGGTCAGGTTTGAAACAAAAATATATTTCTCTTTTGTTTTTCCTCCAAAGACTTGATAGCAGACTCATCTCTGTAGCCTGGTCCCAGATCTGTTTGTGTTCTGGTCCAGTGAAATGCTTACTGTGCTGGTCTAATGTATGAGCTTTAGTGTACATTGTAGTGGCAGGCCGTCTGCACCGTAGCAACAGTACAGCTCCCAGCCCTCTACTGGCCCCCCTTTTTAAAAATGTCATTTAAACTTTATTTAACTTGGCAAGTCAGTTAAGAACAAATTCTTATTTACAATGACGGCCTACCAGGGAACAGTGGGTTTAACTGCCTTGTTCAGGGGCAGAACGACAGATTTTTACCTTGTCAGCTCGGGGGATTCGATTTATCAACCTTTCGGTTACTGGCCCAGCGCTTTGACCACTAGGCTACCTACCGTCCCTACACTCTAACCACTAGGCTACCTACCGTCCCTACACTCTAACCACTAGGTTACCTACCGTCCCTACACTCTAACCACTAGGCTACCTGCCACCCCTACACTCTAACCACTAGGCTACCTACCGTCCCTACACTCTAACCACTAGGCTACCTGCCGTCCCTACACTCTAACCACTAGGCTACCTACCGTCCCTACACTCTAACCACTAGGCTACCTGCCGTCCCTACACTCTAACCACTAGGCTACCTGCCGTCCCTACACTCTAACCACTAGGCTACCTGCCGTCCCTACACTCTAACCACTAGGCTACCTGCCGTCCCTACACTCTAACCACTAGGCTACCTGCCGTCCCTACACTCTAACCACTAGGCTACCTGCCGTCCCTACACTCTAACCACTAGGCTACCTGCCGTCCCTACACTCTAACCACTAGGCTACCTACCGTCCCTACACTCTAACCACTAGGCTACCTGCCGTCCCTACACTCTAACCACTAGGCTACCTACCGTCCCTACACTCTAACCACTAGGCTACCTGCCGTCCCTACACTCTAACCACTAGGCTACCTGCCGTCCCTACACTCTAACCACTAGGCTACCTACCGTCCCTACACTCTAACCACTAGGCTACCTGCCGTCCCTACACTCTAACCACTAGGCTACCTGCCGTCCCTACACTCTAACCACTAGGCTACCTGCCGTCCCTACACTCTAACCACTAGGCTACCTGCCACCCCTACACTCAAACCACTAGGCTACCTGCCACCCCTACACTCTAACCACTAGGCTACCTGCCGTCCCTACACTCTAACCACTAGGCTACCTGCCGCCCCTACACTCTAACCACTAGGCTACCTGCCGCCCCTCCACTCTAACCACTAGGCTACCTGCCGTCCCTACACTCTAACCACTAGGCTACCTGCCGTCCCTACACTCTAACCACTAGGCTACCTGCCGTCCCTACACTCTAACCACTAGGCTACCTGCCGCCCCTACACTCTGACCACTAGGCTACCTGCCGTCCCTACACTCTAACCACTAGGCTACCTGCCGTCCCTACACTCTAACCACTAGGCTACCTGCCGTCCCTACACTCTAACCACTAGGCTACCTGCCGTCCCTACACTCTAACCACTAGGCTACCTGCCGCCCTTGAACATGATCCTGGAGCATCCATGACTCAGACTGTCTGATCAGCTAATAGCCCAGTCCATCACCTTACACCATCCATGACTGACCCCCTTCAGACTGTCTGGTCCTGTCTGATCAGCTAATAGCCCAGTCCATCACCTTACACCATCCATGACTGACCCCCTTCAGACTGTCTGGTCCTGTCTGATCAGCTAATAGCCCAGTCCATCAGCTTACACCTAGAAGCTAGACTACTTTAACGTTATAGCAAAATGATTGAAGGGATTGATGACAAATATTATATGTTAATGTCTTTAGATTCAAATAGTTTCATTGTGTATTTAAGTTGCTTGTTGCTTGTTTTTTTTGTGTGTGTGGGGGGGGGGGGGGGTCGGGGGGGGGTGGGGGGGGGGGGGGGGGGGGGGGGGGGGGTGGGGGGGGGGACAATACAGAGTGATGGGAAGGGCTCTGCATCGAATGTCATTAGGATCTGTCCAATGCTTCCTGCTCTCAGTGTCTCTGCCCAAAATACCAAAGCAGTAGCTAGCTACAAATAGACTGTTCAGCAAAAGATGGCCGACCCTGAAGACCTACTAAGGTATGCAGACTTCTGCCGAATCATCTACGTCACATCTGTTATAGAGCAGGGCTTGAGCAAAAGCCTGCACAGCCACCCGGCAAGTCTCCAGGAGGACAGGAGGCCATCTCTACACTGTGGTCACCTCTGGTCTAGACACAGTCACATGGCTCATCCAAAAACAGTATGTTTTCCATATACTTAAGAGTAGTAGCAGTTTAACTATGGAGTAAAACCCTACACCTGAGATACCCCTCTCTAATAGATATAACCCAGGCTGAGGATGGATAGATCTTCTACACAGCATCTCCACAGCATCTCCACAGCTTTCTAACATGGTGTACAGTGGAGAATACAGAGGTAGACTGGGCTTGGCAGACTGGGCTCGGCAGACTGCATGTAATTCAAGCAGCCCTAGAAAATCGAGCTGTATATTTGGGAGGTCAGCCGGTTCTATTTCTGGGCTGTTGGCAGTAAAATTACAGTCGGGTCAGGGGGATCCTTAACTATTCTGTGTGGCATTTAGCTTTCCTCCCATCTATTCTGAACCTTTACAGTTCAGGACCTACTGACTGGCGGGGGGTGTGTGGGACCAAGATGGGGGGGTCATACGACACGAGGCCAGACAACGGCCAGCCTATTTTCAGACTGTTACTGATAGCCCTGCTCACTCCACTCCATTCATGTGTCTAATGCTGTATAGGATTCAGTGGGTCGGTCGGTGCCGTTTAACATGAGGGAGGACCGTTCCTTATTATTTCCCCATGAACACACCCTTATTTCTAATACATCCTATTCACCCTATTCACCCAGTTCAATGATAGGTTTAGGTTACTGTCATTCATATTCACCCAGTTCAATGTAACAGTGACAGGTTTAGGTTACTGTCATTCACCCAGCTCAATGTAACAGTGACAGGTTTAGGTTACTGTCATTCATATTCACCCAGTTCAATGTAACAGTGACAGGTTTAGGTTACTGTCATTCATATTCACCCAGTTCAATGTAACAGTGACAGGTTTAGGTTACTGTCATTCACCCAGCTCAATGTAACAGTGACAGGTTTAGGTTACTGTCATTCATATTCACCCAGTTCAATGTAACAGTGACAGGTTTAGGTTACTGTCATTCACCCAGTTCAATGTAACAGTGACAGGTTTAGGTTACTGTCATTCATATTCACCCAGTTCAATGTAACAGTGACAGGTTTAGGTTACTGTCATTCACCCAGTTCAATGTAACAATGACAGGTTTAGGTTACTGTCATTCATATTCACCCAGTTCAATGCAACAGTGATAGGTTTAGGTTACTGTCATTCATATTCACCCAGTTCAATGCAACAGTGATAGGTTTAGGCTACTACATGATACTCTATTGTTCCCCTATACCCATCATGAGGTTGCCTAGCCTATGAATGAAAGTTTACAACGTAGGTGGACACAGGTCGAGAGAACAATTTGAGTAGTCAAGGTGACAGTGACACATTCAATACCGTCACCCTCTTGCCTGCATCTAGCTGATCTAGGATTTAATCATTAGTCTTAACAGTTGCAAACGGGAGTTTCTATTGGACACATTCAGGTGTGTTTATCCCCGTTTCGTTCCGTTTTAAGAAACGTTTTTCAACAGAATCGGAATGAATACACGCCTGTCTGGCTGGAGGACAGGGCACTCTAGTGGTGGTCTAGAGGATAGCAGGAGGACCACTGCTGTGTCTGGCTGGAGGACAGGGCCCTCTAGTGGTGGTCTAGAGGAGAGCAGGAGGACCACTGCTGTGTCTGGCTGGAGGACAGGGCCCTCTAGTGGTGGTCTAGAGGATAGCAGGAGGACAGGGCCCTCTAGTGGTGGTCTAGAGGATAGCAGGAGGACAGGGCCCTCTAGTGGTGGTCTAGAGGATAGCAGGAGGACAGGGCCCTCTAGTGGTGGTCTAGAGGATAGCAGGAGGACAGGGCCCTCTAGTGGTGGTCTAGAGGATAGCAGGAGGACAGGGCCCTCTAGTGGTGGTCTAGAGGATAGCAGGAGGACAGGGCCCTCTAGTGGTGGCCTAGAGGATAGGAGGACAGGGCCCTCTAGTGGTGGTCTAGAGGATAGCAGGAGGACAGGGCCCTCTAGTGGTGGTCTAGAGGATAGCAGGAGGACAGGGCCCTCTAGTGGTGGTCTAGAGGATAGCAGGAGGACCACTGGTGTGTTGTGAACACAGATAACAGGAAAGATATTGCAGTTATTCAGTTGGTAAAAAAAAATAGGTAGGACTGTCTCAGACTATGGAGCAGGATTGCTGTGTTGGACAGACTAGAAGACACATTGCAGTGTTTGGCTGGAGGACAGGGCCCTCTAGTGGTGGTCTAGAGGATAGCAGGAGGACCACTGGAGCAGGATTGCTGTGTTGGACAGACTAGAAGACACATTTCAGTGTCTGGCTGGAGGATAGGGCCCTCTAGTGGTGGTCTAGAGGATAGCAGGAGGACCACTGCTGTGTCTGGCTGGAGGACAGGGCCCTCTAGTGGTGGTCTAGAGGATAGCAGGAGGACCACTGGAGCAGGATTGATGTGTTGGACAGACTAGAAGACACATTTCAGTGTCTGGCTGGAGGACAGGGCCCTCTAGTGGTGGTCTAGAGGATAGCAGGAGGACCACTGCTGTGTCTGGCTGGAGGACAGGGCCCTCTAGTGGTGGTCTAGAGGATAGCAGGAGGACCACTGGAGCAGGATTGCTGTGTTGGACAGACTAGAAGACACATTTCAGTGTCTGGCTGGAGGACAGGGCCCTCTAGTGGTGGTCTAGAGGATAGCAGGAGGACCACTAGAGCAGGATTGCTGTGTTGGACAGACTAGAAGACACATTGCAGTGTCTTCAAAAAGGCTCAGTAAAACTCGTGTAGCCTGAAAAAGGGGTTTCGTACGGATGTGTCATGTAATTATTCTTGACACTCTCGACTTCCTTCTCTTTGGTAGATATCTGGCAGAGGAGATCAAGAAGAGAGATGGATTCCGTCTTGTGATGGAGCCGGAGTACACCAACGTCTGTTTCTGGTACATTCCTCCCAGTCTGAGGGACATGGCTGACGGACCTGAGTTCTGGAGAAATGTCCATGCGGTAAGTCAGAGGAGGACATCCCCCTCGTTATACAGAACACGATCCTCTCCTTTCCTGTGGTGTTCTCCAACATTAACAGAAGCCCTGTCATCAATAACACAACAACAAAAAATACAATTGAATTCAGGAATTAATTAATGTTGAAAAACAAACAACAACAAAAAACATTCATTTCACAGGATATGAATGAGACAAATGTTAGCTAACCGTGAGGATTTAGGCTCCAGTCTCTTTTCGGAGGCGTGGGTTCAGATGCCACCACTGACACCAGATGTCAAGCGGGACCATAATCCTCCAATCCAATCCATACGGAAATGGACCTTAGATCTGTGTGTGGAGACTCTAAATACAACTTGACTTTGGTTATGTCCCAATAATCTCTCCTTTCTGCCATGAATTCATGGATTTGAAAGGTAATGACTGGTACATGGAAAGACCAATTCAGTGTTCTCACACGTGAATGAGTGCTTACTTCACAAGGAAGGAGAGATTATTGGAAATACTGACGTCTTAACCTCCCAGTTCCACCATCTCACAAGCGTATGTACTACTCCCTACCCCCAGGTGGCGCCAGTGGTTAAGGAGCGCATGATGAAGAAGGGCTCTATGATGGTAGGCTACCAGCCCCATGGAGACAAGGCTAACTTCTTCAGACAGATCATCATTAGCCCTCAGGTCAGCAGAGAAGACATGGACTTTCTGCTGGACCAAATACACAGCCTGGGGATGGACTTATGATCCCACGGGGAATACCTACAAAATGGCACCCTATTCCCTCAATGAGTCCTGGTCAAAAGTAGTGCAATATATACAGGGAATGGGGTACCATTTTGAACAAAACCCAAATGGTCATGTTCAGTAGGAACGAAACAGGAAATCCTGTTTTGAAACTGAGTGAAACGGAAGAGGTGGTACCCCAAACATCCTATAAGACGTTTCCAAAACATCCTATAAGAAGTTTCCAAAACATCCTATAAGAAGTTTCCAAAACATCCTATAAGAAGTTCCCAAAACGTCCTATAAGAAGTTTCCAAAACATCCTATAAGAAGTTTCCAAACGTCCTATAAGAAGTTTCCAAAACATCCTATAAGAAGTTTCCAAAACATCCTATAAGAAGTTTCCAAAACATCCTATAAGAAGTTTCCAAAACATCCTATAAGAAGTTTCCAAAACATCCTATAAGACGTTTCCAAAACATCCTATAAGACGTTTCCAAAACATCCTATAAGACGTTTCCAAAACATCCTATAAGAAGTTTCCAAAACATCCTATAAGAAGTTTCCAAAACATCCTATAAGAAGTTTCCAAAACATCCTATAAGATTTTTCCAAACGTCCTATAAGAAGTGTGTTAACTTGTTCTCTTATTTGGTGCCCCAGGGCTGTGCAGAAGCCTCAGCATGTCATCCTTCCATTGCCCATCTGCATAAAGTGATCTAATGATTACCTGTTTCTGTTATTCACTATCGATTCCATTTGTAATTCTGAGGACAGGCAGTGTGTCAGTCCATGAGACTGTAGACACAGTAGCTTGTTGACGTCCATGAGACTGTAGTCACAGTAGCTTGTTGACGGTTTTGAGGGCTCAACCTCTTTAAAGGAACCAATTTCAGATAAATAAAAAACTCAAAAGTCATTATCCTTTATGTCGATGTGATTTCAGGGTAATATAATAAATACTGTTGTAATATAACTGCTGTTAGAAAACGAGGCGTGCAACTTTTAGTAAAAGCTGAAATGTTTTGAAGAGATTTTAGGAGATGCGATTTTAAGCGATACCGATTGATTGTAAGAGATTTATATAAATATGAATATATGTTTATTACTTGATGAGATGAATATATAAATCTTTGGAGAATACTGATGTGTAATGTGATGCAAGAGATTTAAAATGTATTTTAGTTCTTTGATTTTCATTTTGCATTTTCTCTTTTGAATGAATTTTCTCCCACACGCATTAACTTTTACGATTTTAAAATCATAATAAAAAAAACAATTTAAAAAACGTAGCACACCTAGTTTCTGAATACTGTGAGTCCACCTACATAAATCAGACAGATCTTAAAATGGCTACCGTTGTTGTTTAATAAACAGTTGTTTTTTCCCCAATACTTTACTTAAAGCCAACAGATGAAATGCTTTCTTTCTTGTTTTAAACGGATTCAAAATGTTATTTAGTCATTACTACGAGACACCTCCTCCGTTCCAACAGTCTGATGATAGTTAGAGATCAGGAGACACCTCCTCCGTTCCAACAGTCTGATGATAGTTAGAGATCAGGAGACACCTCCTCCGTTCCAACAGTCTGATGATAGTTAGAGATCAGGAGACACCTCCTCCGTTCCAACAGTCTGATGATAGTTAGAGATCAGGAGACACCTCCTCCGTTCCAACAGTCTGATGATAGTTAGAGATCAGGAGACGCCTCCTCTGTTCCAACAGTCTGATGATAGTTAGAGATCAGGAGACACCTCCTCCGTTCCAACAGTCTGATGATAGTTAGAGATCAGGAGACACCTCCTCCGTTCCAACAGTCTGATGATAGTTAGAGATCAGGAGACACCTCCTCCGTTCCAACAGTCTGATGATAGAGACCAGGAGACACCTCCTCTGTTCCAACAGTCTGATGATAGTTAGAGATCAGGAGACACCTCCTCCGTTCCAACAGTCTGATGATAGTTAGAGATCAGGAGACACCTCCTCCGTTCCAACAGTCTGATGATAGTTAGAGATCAGGAGACACCTCCTCCGTTCCAACAGTCTGATGATAGTTAGAGATCAGGAGACACCTCCTCTGTTCCAACAGTCTGATGATAGTTAGAGATCAGGAGACACCTCCTCCGTTCCAACAGTCTGATGATAGTTAGAGATCAGGAGACACCTCCTCTGTTCCAACAGTCTGATGATAGTTAGAGATCAGGAGACACCTCCTCCGTTCCAACAGTCTGATGATATTTAGAGATCAGGAGACACCTCCTCTGTTCCAACAGTCTGATGATAGTTAGAGATCAGGAGACACCTCCTCCGTTCCAACAGTCTGATGATAGTTAGAGATCAGGAGACACCTCCTCCGTTCCAACAGTCTGATGATAGTTAGAGATCAGGAGACACCTCCTCCGTTCCAACAGTCTGATGATAGTTAGAGATCAGGAGACACCTCCTCCGTTCCAACAGTCTGATGATAGTTAGAGATCAGGAGACACCTCCTCTGTTCCAACAGTCTGATGATAGTTAGAGATCAGGAGACACCTCCTCCGTTCCAACAGTCTGATGATAGTTAGAGACGTGGAGACACCTTTCTTGTTTTAAACGGACTCAAAATGCCTGTTATTTAGTCATTACTACGAGACGATAATGAGACGATAGAAGTGGTCACACCTTAATGCATTACAGCTGCTTTATA
Source organism: Oncorhynchus clarkii lewisi (assembly GCF_045791955.1). Classification (NCBI taxonomy): domain Eukaryota; kingdom Metazoa; phylum Chordata; class Actinopteri; order Salmoniformes; family Salmonidae; genus Oncorhynchus; species Oncorhynchus clarkii. The sequence goes on along the minus strand of NW_027258137.1, from coordinate 78,002 downwards.
ATACATTGTTACCCGTTGGCTTTAAAAGGAAGGTGTTTTGTTTTTGTAGCTTGCCGTCAAAGAGAATGGTGTTTACTTTAAACTTGTACAAAGTTCTGTGTACAATACTAGGATACGTGCATTCTGTAGTATACCTCATATCGTATTCTGGCAAGACATTCTGTTTTCTCTTGTTGTTTTTGTTTTGTTCCAATAGCATTTAGTTCGCGATTTGTTGTCTGAAAAAAGGCCTGTATGTGTTGTTTTTGTTTGTAGATGGAGGTTTCACTGAGAATTATTTATTTTATTTTTCAGTGAAAATAAAAGCATTTGTTTACTGAATCAGGTTGTTGTCGAGTATCTTTTGACTTCCTCTTCATAGCCTGGTATAGATCTCTGTGTGTTTTTGTCCACTCCTCTGATTACAGACTTCCTTTTCATAGCCTGGTATAGATCCTTGTGTGTTTTAGCCCACTCCTCTGATTACAGACTTCCTCTTCATAGCCTGGTATAGATCTCTGTGTGTTTTAGTCCACTCCTCTGATTACAGACTTCCTCTTCATAGCCTGGTATAGATCTCTGTGTGTTTTAGTCCACTCCTCTGATTACAGACTTCCTCTTCACAGCCTGGTATAGATCTCTATGTGCTTTTTTAGCCCACTCCTCTGAATACAGACTTCCTCTTCATAGCCTGGTATAGATCTCTGTGTGTTTTAGCCCACTCCTCTGATTATTGCCATGCCAGACAGTACAGTACATGTTTATGCTTTAGTCATCTTCTCTGAAGCAGGTCCATGTCTGGACCAGGGTAATCATTAGCCAGAGAAGATGTCTGAACTGAAGCAGGTCCAGGTCTGGACCAGGGTAATCATTAGTCAGAGAAGATGGACCAGGGTAATCATTAGTCAGAGAAGATGGATCAGGGTAATCATTAGTCAGAGAAGATGGACCAGGGTAATCATTAGTCAGAGAAGATGTCTGAACTGAAGCAGGTCCAGGTCTGGACCAGGGTAATCATTAGTCAGAGAAGATGTCTGAACTGAAGCAGGTCCAGGTCTGGACCAGGGTAATCATTAGTCAGAGAAGATGGACCAGGGTAATCATTAGTCAGAGAAGATGTCTGGGGGCTATATACAGGGGGCACCAGTACTGAGTCAGTGTGGGGGGTATATACAGGGGGCACCAGTACCGAGTCAGTGTGGGGGCTATATACAGGGGGCACTGGTACCGAGTCAGTGTGGAGGCTATATACAGGGGGCACCGGTACCGAGTCAGTGCAGGGGGCTATATACAGGGGGGCCCCAGTACCGAGTCAGTGTGGAGGCTATATACAGGGGGGCACCAGTACCGAGTCAGTGTGGAGGGTATATACAGGGGGCACCGGTACCGAGTCAGTGTGGGAGGGTATATACAGGGGGCACCAGTACCGAGTCAGTGTGGGGGGTATATACAGGGGGCACCAGTACCGAGTCAGTGTGGAGGCTATATACAGGGGGCACCGGTACCGAGTCAGTGTGGGGGCTATATACAGGGGGGCACCAGTACCGAGTCAATGTGGAGGCTATATACAGGGGGCACCAGTACCGAGTCAATGTGGAGGCTATATACAGGGGGCACCGGTACCGAGTCAGTGTGGGGGGTATATACAGGGGGTAACGGTACCGAGTCAGTGTGGGGGCTATATACAGGGGGTACTGGTACCGAGTCAGTGTGGGGGGTATATACAGGGGGCACCAGTACCGAGTCAGTGTGGGGGGTATATACAGGGGGTACCGGTACCGAGTCAGTGTGGAGGCTATATACAGGGGGTACCGGTACCGAGTCAGTGTGGGGGGTATATACAGGGGGTACTGGTACCGAGTCAGTGTGGGGGGTATATACAGGGGGCACCAGTACCGAGTCAGTGTGGGGGGTATATACAGGGGGCACCAGTACCGAGTCAGTGTGGGGGGAATATACAGGGGGCACCAGTACCGAGTCAGTGTGGGGGGTATATACAGGGGGTACCGGTACCGAGTCAGTGTGGAGGCTATATACAGGGGGTACCGGTACCGAGTCAGTGTGGGGGGTATATACAGGGGGTACTGGTACCGAGTCAGTGTGGGGGGTATATACAGGGGGCACCAGTACCGAGTCAGTGTGGGGGGTATATGCAAGGGGCACCAGTACCGAGTCAGTGTGGAGGGTATATACAGGGGGCACCGAGTCAGTGTGGAGGGTATATACAGGGGGCACCAGTACCGAGTCAGTGTGGGGGGTATATACAGGGGGCACCAGTACCGAGTCAGTGTGGAGGCTATATACAGGGGGCACCGGTACCGAGTCAGTGTGGGGGCTATATACAGGGGGGCACCAGTACCGAGTCAATGTGGAGGCTATATACAGGGGGCACCGGTACCGAGTCAATGTGGAGGCTATATACAGGGGGCACCGGTACCGAGTCAGTGTGGGGGCTATATACAGGGGGTAACGGTACCGAGTCAATGTGGGGGGTATATACAGGGGGTACTGGTACCGAGTCAGTGTGGGGGGTATATACAGGGGGCACCAGTACCGAGTCAGTGTGGGGGGTATATACAGGGGGTACCGGTACCGAGTCAGTGTGGGGGGTATATACAGGGGGCACCAGTACCGAGTCAGTGTGGGGGGAATATACAGAGGGCACCAGTACCGAGTCAGTGTGGGGGCTATATACAGGGGGCACCAGTACCGAGTCAGTGTGGGGGGTATATACAGGGGGCACCAGTACCGAGTCAGTGTGGGGGGTATATACAGGGGGCACCAGTACCGAGTCAGTGTGGGGGGTATATACAGGGGGCACCAGTACCGAGTCAGTGTGGGGGGTATATACAGGGGGTACCGGTACCGAGTCAGTGTGGAGGCTATATACAGGGGGTACCGGTACCGAGTCAGTGTGGGGGGTATATACAGGGGGTACTGGTACCGAGTCAGTGTGGGGGGTATATACAGGGGGCACCAGTACCGAGTCAGTGTGGGGGGTATATGCAAGGGGCACCAGTACCGAGTCAGTGTGGAGGGTATATACAGGGGGCACCGAGTCAGTGTGGAGGGTATATACAGGGGGCACCAGTACCGAGTCAGTGTGGGGGGTATATACAGGGGGCACCAGTACCGAGTCAGTGTGGAGGCTATATACAGGGGGCACCGGTACCGAGTCAGTGTGGGGGCTATATACAGGGGGGCACCAGTACCGAGTCAATGTGGAGGCTATATACAGGGGGCACCGGTACCGAGTCAATGTGGAGGCTATATACAGGGGGCACCGGTACCGAGTCAGTGTGGGGGCTATATACAGGGGGTAACGGTACCGAGTCAATGTGGGGGGTATATACAGGGGGTACTGGTACCGAGTCAGTGTGGGGGGTATATACAGGGGGCACCAGTACCGAGTCAGTGTGGGGGGTATATACAGGGGGCACCAGTACCGAGTCAGTGTGGGGGGTATATACAGGGGGCACCGGTACCGAGTCAGTGTGGGGGCTATATACAGGGGGGCACCAGTACCGAGTCAATGTGGAGGCTATATACAGGGGGCACCAGTACCGAGTCAGTGTGGGGGGTATATACAGGGGGCACCAGTACCGAGTCAGTGTTGGGGGTATATACAGGGGGCACCAGTACCGAGTCAGTGTGGGGGGGTATATACAGGGGGCACCAGTACCGAGTCAGTGTGGAGGCTATATACAGGGGGGTACCGGTACCGAGTCAGTGTGGAGGGTATATACAGGGGGCACCGGTACCGAGTCAGTGTGGGGGCTATATACAGGGGGCACCGGTACCGAGTCAGTGTGGAGGCTATATACAGGGGGGTACCGGTACCGAGTCAGTGTGGAGGCTATATACAGGGGGCACCAGTACCGAGTCATTGTGGAGGGTATATACAGGGGGCACCAGTACCGAGTCAGTGTTGGGGGTATATACAGGGGGCACCAGTACCGAGTCAGTGTGGAGGGTATATACAGGGGGCACCGGTACCGAGTCAGTGTGGGGGCTATATACAGGGGGCACCGGTACCGAGTCAGTGTGGAGGCTATATACAGGGGGGTACCGGTACCGAGTCAGTGTGGAGGCTATATACAGGGGGCACCAGTACCGAGTCAGTGTGGGGGGTATATACAGGGGGCACCAGTACCGAGTCAGTGTGGGGGGTATATACAGGGGGCACCAGTACCGAGTCAGTGTGGGGGGTATATACAGGGGGCACCAGTACCGAGTCAGTGTGGGGGGTATATACAGGGGGTACCGGTACCGAGTCAGTGTGGAGGCTATATACAGGGGGTACCGGTACCGAGTCAGTGTGGGGGGTATATACAGGGGGTACTGGTACCGAGTCAGTGTGGGGGGTATATACAGGGGGCACCAGTACCGAGTCAGTGTGGGGGGTATATGCAAGGGGCACCAGTACCGAGTCAGTGTGGAGGGTATATACAGGGGGCACCGAGTCAGTGTGGAGGGTATATACAGGGGGCACCAGTACCGAGTCAGTGTGGGGGGTATATACAGGGGGCACCAGTACCGAGTCAGTGTGGAGGCTATATACAGGGGGCACCGGTACCGAGTCAGTGTGGGGGCTATATACAGGGGGGCACCAGTACCGAGTCAATGTGGAGGCTATATACAGGGGGCACCGGTACCGAGTCAATGTGGAGGCTATATACAGGGGGCACCGGTACCGAGTCAGTGTGGGGGCTATATACAGGGGGTAACGGTACCGAGTCAATGTGGGGGGTATATACAGGGGGTACTGGTACCGAGTCAGTGTGGGGGGTATATACAGGGGGCACCAGTACCGAGTCAGTGTGGGGGGTATATACAGGGGGCACCAGTACCGAGTCAGTGTGGGGGGTATATACAGGGGGCACCGGTACCGAGTCAGTGTGGGGGCTATATACAGGGGGGCACCAGTACCGAGTCAATGTGGAGGCTATATACAGGGGGCACCAGTACCGAGTCAGTGTGGGGGGTATATACAGGGGGCACCAGTACCGAGTCAGTGTGGGGGGTATATACAGGGGGCACCAGTACCGAGTCAGTGTTGGGGGTATATACAGGGGGCACCAGTACCGAGTCAGTGTGGGGGGGTATATACAGGGGGCACCAGTACCGAGTCAGTGTGGAGGCTATATACAGGGGGGTACCGGTACCGAGTCAGTGTGGAGGGTATATACAGGGGGCACCGGTACCGAGTCAGTGTGGGGGCTATATACAGGGGGCACCGGTACCGAGTCAGTGTGGAGGCTATATACAGGGGGGTACCGGTACCGAGTCAGTGTGGAGGCTATATACAGGGGGCACCAGTACCGAGTCAGTGTGGAGGGTATATACAGGGGGCACCAGTACCGAGTCAGTGGGGAGGGTATATACAGGGGGCACCGGTACAGAGTCCGGGTGGGGGCTATATACAGGGGGCACCGGTACCGAGTCAGTGTGGAGGCTATATACAGGGGGGTACCGGTACCGAGTCAGTGTGGAGGCTATATACAGGGGGGCACCAGTACCGAGTCAGTGTGGAGGGTATATACAGGGGGCACCAGTACCGAGTCAGTGTGGAGGGTATATACAGGGGGCACCCGTACCGAGTCAGTGTGGGGGCTATATACAGGGGGCACCGGTACCGAGTCAGTGTGGAGGCTATATACAGGGGGGTACCGGTACCGAGTCAGTGTGGAGGCTATATACAGGGGGCACCAGTACCGAGTCAGTGTGGGGGGTATATACAGGGGGCACCAGTACCGAGTCAGTGTGGGGGGTATATACAGGGGGCACCAGTACCGAGTCAGTGTTGGGGGTATATACAGGGGGCACCAGTACCGAGTCAGTGTGGGGGGGTATATACAGGGGGCACCAGTACCGAGTCAGTGTGGAGGCTATATACAGGGGGGTACCGGTACCGAGTCAGTGTGGAGGGTATATACAGGGGGCACCGGTACCGAGTCAGTGTGGGGGCTATATACAGGGGGCACCGGTACCGAGTCAGTGTGGAGGCTATATACAGGGGGGTACCGGTACCGAGTCAGTGTGGAGGCTATATACAGGGGGCACCAGTACCGAGTCATTGTGGAGGGTATATACAGGGGGCACCAGTACCGAGTCAGTGTTGGGGGTATATACAGGGGGCACCAGTACCGAGTCAGTGTGGAGGGTATATACAGGGGGCACCGGTACCGAGTCAGTGTGGGGGCTATATACAGGGGGCACCGGTACCGAGTCAGTGTGGAGGCTATATACAGGGGGGTACCGGTACCGAGTCAGTGTGGAGGCTATATACAGGGGGCACCAGTACCGAGTCAGTGTGGGGGGTATATACAGGGGGCACCAGTACCGAGTCAGTGTGGGGGGTATATACAGGGGGCACCAGTACCGAGTCAGTGTGGGGGGTATATACAGGGGGCACCAGTACCGAGTCAGTGTGGGGGGTATATACAGGGGGTACCGGTACCGAGTCAGTGTGGAGGCTATATACAGGGGGTACCGGTACCGAGTCAGTGTGGGGGGTATATACAGGGGGTACTGGTACCGAGTCAGTGTGGGGGGTATATACAGGGGGCACCAGTACCGAGTCAGTGTGGGGGGTATATGCAAGGGGCACCAGTACCGAGTCAGTGTGGAGGGTATATACAGGGGGCACCGAGTCAGTGTGGAGGGTATATACAGGGGGCACCAGTACCGAGTCAGTGTGGGGGGTATATACAGGGGGCACCAGTACCGAGTCAGTGTGGAGGCTATATACAGGGGGCACCGGTACCGAGTCAGTGTGGGGGCTATATACAGGGGGGCACCAGTACCGAGTCAATGTGGAGGCTATATACAGGGGGCACCGGTACCGAGTCAATGTGGAGGCTATATACAGGGGGCACCGGTACCGAGTCAGTGTGGGGGCTATATACAGGGGGTAACGGTACCGAGTCAATGTGGGGGGTATATACAGGGGGTACTGGTACCGAGTCAGTGTGGGGGGTATATACAGGGGGCACCAGTACCGAGTCAGTGTGGGGGGTATATACAGGGGGCACCAGTACCGAGTCAGTGTGGGGGGTATATACAGGGGGCACCGGTACCGAGTCAGTGTGGGGGCTATATACAGGGGGGCACCAGTACCGAGTCAATGTGGAGGCTATATACAGGGGGCACCAGTACCGAGTCAGTGTGGGGGGTATATACAGGGGGCACCAGTACCGAGTCAGTGTGGGGGGTATATACAGGGGGCACCAGTACCGAGTCAGTGTTGGGGGTATATACAGGGGGCACCAGTACCGAGTCAGTGTGGGGGGGTATATACAGGGGGCACCAGTACCGAGTCAGTGTGGAGGCTATATACAGGGGGGTACCGGTACCGAGTCAGTGTGGAGGGTATATACAGGGGGCACCGGTACCGAGTCAGTGTGGGGGCTATATACAGGGGGCACCGGTACCGAGTCAGTGTGGAGGCTATATACAGGGGGGTACCGGTACCGAGTCAGTGTGGAGGCTATATACAGGGGGCACCAGTACCGAGTCAGTGTGGAGGGTATATACAGGGGGCACCAGTACCGAGTCAGTGTGGAGGGTATATACAGGGGGCACCGGTACCGAGTCAGTGTGGGGGCTATATACAGGGGGCACCGGTACCGAGTCAGTGTGGAGGCTATATACAGGGGGGTACCGGTACCGAGTCAGTGTGGAGGCTATATACAGGGGGGCACCAGTACCGAGTCAGTGTGGAGGGTATATACAGGGGGCACCAGTACCGAGTCAGTGTGGAGGGTATATACAGGGGGCACCGGTACCGAGTCAGTGTGGGGGCTATATACAGGGGGCACCGGTACCGAGTCAGTGTGGAGGCTATATACAGGGGGGTACCGGTACCGAGTCAGTGTGGAGGCTATATACAGGGGGGCACCAGTACCGAGTCAGTGTGGGGGGGTACAGGTTAGTGGAGGTAATCTTTGTTTGTATTACAATCTGTAATTTAAATGGACACAAAATAGTCCAAATTGGTGAAGTGAAATAATCATTTTTAAAATAGTTTCCTGAAATAAAATAAAAAAATGGAAAAGTGGTGTGTGGATTCACCCCTTTTGCTATGAAGCCCCTAAACAAGATCTGGTGCAACCAATTACCTTCAGAAGTCACATCATTAGTTAAATAAGGTCCACCTGGGTGCAATGAAAGTGGCATATGACAGTAAACATACATCCTGTTCTGAAAGAACCCAGAGTCTGTAACACCACCAAGCAAGAGAACCATGAAGACCAAGGAGCACCACCAAGCAAGGGGCACCACCAAGCAAGGGGCATCACCAAGCAAGGGGCACCACCATGCAAGGGGCACCACCAAGCAAGAGAACCATGAAGACCAAGGAGCACCACCAAGCAAGGGGCACCACCAAGCAAGGGGCACCACCAAGCAAGGGGCACCACCAAGCAAGGGGCACCACCAAGCAAGAGAACCATGAAGACCAAGGAGCACCACCAAGCAAGGGGCACCACCAAGCAAGGGGCACCACCAAGCAAGGGGCACCACCAAGCAAGGGGCACCACCAAGCAAGAGAACCATGAAGACCAAGGAGCACCACCAAGCAAGGGGCACCACCAAGCAAGGGGCACCACCAAGCAAGGGGCACCACCAAGCAAGGGGCACCACCAAGCAAGAGAACCATGAAGACCAAGGAGCACCACCAAGCAAGGGGCACCACCAAGCAAGGGGCACCACCAAGCAAGGGGCACCACCAAGCAAGGGGCACCACCATGCAAGGGGCACCACCAAGCAAGAGAACCATGAAGACCAAGGAGCACCACCAAGCAAGGGGCACCACCAAGCAAGGGGCACCACCAAGCAAGGGGCACCACCAAGCAAGAGAACCATGAACACCAAGGAGCACCACCAAGCAAGGGGCACCACCAAACAAGAGGACCATGAAGACCAAGGAGCACCACCAAGCAAGGGGCACCACCAAACAAGAGAACCATGAAGACCAAGGGGCACCACCAAGCAAGAGAACCATGAAGACCAAGGAGCTCTCCAAATAGGTCAGGGACAAAGTTGTGGAGAAGTACAGATCAGGGTTGGGTTATAAAAAAATATCAGAAACTTTGAACATCCCACAGAGCACCATTAAATCCATTATTAAAAAATGGAAAGAATATGGCACCACAACAAACCTGCCAAGAGATGGCCGCCCACCAAAACTCACAGACCAGGCAAAGAGGGCATTAATCAGAGAGGCAACAAAGAGACCAAAGATAACCCTGAAGGAGCTGCAAAGCTCCACAGTGGAGATTGGAGTATCTGTCCATAGGACCACTTTAAGCCGTACACTCCACAGAGCTGGGCTTTACGGAAGAGTGGCCAGAAATAAATAAGCAAACATGTTTGGTGTTCGCCAAAAAGCATGTGGGAGACTCCCCAAACATTTTATTTAATTTTTAATTCACCTTTATTTAACCAGGTAGGCTAGTTGAGAACACCTTTATTTAACCAGGTAGACTAGTTGAGAACACCTTTATTTAACCAGGCAGGCTAGTTGAGAACAAGTTCTCATTTACAATTGCGACCTGGCCAAGATAAAGCAAAGCAGTGCAACACAAACAACAACACAGAGTTACACATGGAATAAACAACAACACAGAGTTACACATGGAATAAACAACAACACAGAGTTACACATGGAATAAACAACAACACAGAGTTACACATGGAGTAAACAACAACACAGAGTTACACATGGAGTAAACAACAACACAGAGTTACACATGGAGTAAACAACAACACAGAGTTACACATGGAGTAAACAACAACACAGAGTTACACATGGAGTAAACAACAACACAGAGTTACACATGGAATAAACAACAACACAGAGTTACACATGGAGTAAACAACAACAACAGAGTTACACATGGAATAAACAACAACACAGAGTTACACATGGAGTAAACAACAACACAGAGTTACACATGGAGTAAACAACAACACAGAGTTACACATGGAGTAAACAACAACACAGAGTTACACATGGAGTAAACAACAACACAGAGTTACACATGGAATAAACAACAACACAGAGTTACACATGGAATAAACAACAACACAGAGTTACACATGGAGTAAACAACAACACAGAGTTACACATGGAGTAAACAACAACACAGAGTTACACTTGGAATAAACAAACATACAGTCAATAATACAATAGAAAAAGTCTTTATACAGTGTGTGCAAATAAGGTAGGATAACGGAGGTAAGGCAATAAATAGGCCATAGTGGCAAAATAATTACAATGTAGCAATTAAACACTGGAGTCATAGATGTGCAGAAGATGAGTGTACAAGTAGAGATACTGGGGTTGCAACAAATTCGGCTGATCATTTTAGAAAGAGAGGGTCCAGATTGTCTAGCCCGGCTGATTTGTAGGGGCCCAGATTTTGCAGCTCTTTCAGAACATCAGCAATCTGAATTTGGGTGAAGGAGAAATGGGGGAGGCTTGGGCAAGTTGCTGTGGGGGATGCAGGGCTGTTGTCCGGGGTAGGGGTAGCCAGGTGGAAAGCATGGCCAGCTGTAGAAAAATGCTTATTGAAATTCTCAAATATCGTGGCTTTATCGGTGGTGACAGTGTTTCCTATCCTCAGGGCAGTGGGCAGCTGGGGGGAGGTGCTCTTATTCTCCATGGACTTTAGTGTCCCTGGGCTTTACGGAAGAGTGGCCAGAAAAAAAGCAGTTGCTTAAGGAAGAAAAAAACAAGTTTACATGTTTGGCTTTTGCCAAAAGGCATGTGGGAGACTCCGCAAACATACAGAAGAAGGTACTCTGGTCAGATGAGACTAAAATTCAGCTTTTTGGCAGCATCATGTTGTGGGGATGTTTTTCCATCAGCAGGGTCTGGGAAACACCATCCACACAGTGAAGCATGGTGGTGGCAGCATCATGCTGTGGGGATGTTTTTCCATCGGCAGGGTCTGGGAAACACCATCCACACAGTGAAGCATGGTGGTGGCAGCATCATGCTGTGGGGATGTTTTTCCATCAGCAGGGTCTGGGAAACACCATCCACACAGTGAAGCATGGTGGTGGCAGCATCATGTTGTGGGGATGTTTTTCCATCGGCAGGGTCTGGGAAACACCATCCACACAGTGAAGCATGGTGGTGGCAGCATCATGTTGTGGGGATGTTTTTCCATCGGCAGGGTCTGGGAAACACCATCCACACAGTGAAGCATGGTGGTGGCAGCATCATGTTGTGGGGATGTTTTTCCATCGGCAGGGTCTGGGAAACTGGTCAGAATTGAAGGGATGATGGATGGCGCTAAATACAGGGAAATTCTTGAGGGAAACCCGTTTCAGTCTTCCAGAGATTTGAGACTGGGACGGAGGTTCACCTTCCAGCAGGACAATGACCCTAAGCAAACTATTAAAGCAACACTCGAGTGGTTTAAGGGGAAACATTTAAATGTCTTGGAATGGCCTAGTCAAAACCCAGACCTCAATCCATTTGAGAATCTGTGGTATGACCTAAAGATTGCTGTGCACCAGCGGAACCCATCCAACTTGAAGGAGCTGGAGCAGTTTTGCCTTGAAGAATGGGCAATAATCCCAGTGGCTAGATATGCCAATCTTATAGAGAAATACTCCAAGATACTTGCAGCTGTATTGACTTTGATGTGGTGAATAGTTCTGCACGGTCAAGTTTTCTGTTTTTTTTCGTCTTATTTCTGGTTTGTTTCACAATCTTGGTGTGTTTGGACCATGATAGTTTGTTGGTGATGTGGACACCAAGGAACTTGAAACTCTCGACCCGCTCCACTACAGCCCCATCAATGTTAATGGGGTCCTGTTCGGCCCTCCTTTTCCTGTATTCCACAATCAGCTCCTTTGTCTTGCTCACATTGAGGGAGAGGTTGTTGTCCTGGCACCACACTGCCAGTTCTCTGACCTCCTCCCTATAGGCCGTCTCATCGTTGAGGGAGAGGTTGTTGTCCTGGCACCACACTGCCAGGTCTCTGACCTCCTCCCTACAGGCCGTCTCATCGTTGTCGGTGATCAGGCCTACCACTGTTGTGTCGTCAGCAAACTTAATGATGGTGTTGGAGTTGTGTTTGGCCATGCAGTCATGGGTAAACAGGGAATGCAGGAGTGGACTAAGCACACACCCCTGAGGGGCCCCAGTGTTAAGGATCAGCGTGGCTGACGTGTTGTTGCCTACTCTTACCACCTGGGGGTGGCCCGTCATGAAGTCCAGGATCCAGTTGCAGAGGGAGGTGTTTAGTCCCAGAGTCCTTAGCTCAGTGATGAGCTTCGTGGGCACTATCGTGTTGAACGCTGAGTTGTAGTCAATGAAAAGCATTATCACATAGGTCTTCCTTTTTTGTCCTAGGTGGGAAAGGGCAGTGTGGAGTGCGATTGAGGTAACGTCATCTGTGGATCTGTTTGGGGCGGTATGCGAATTGTAGTGGGTCTAGGGTGTCTGGGATGATGCTGTTGATGTGAGCCATGACCAGCCTTTCAAAGCACTTCATGACTACAGACCTGAGTGCCACGGGGCGGTAATCATTTAGCCAGGTTACCTTCGCTTCCTTGGGCACAGGGACTATAGGACCTATTCCAAATGGCACCCTGTCCCCTATATAGTTCACTACTTTTGACCAGGGCCCATAGTAGTGGACTATATAAGGAATATAGTGTGATTTGAGACATGCCCATGGTCCCAATATAGCCTCAACCAGGGCCCATAGTAGTGGACTATGTAGGGAATACGGTGTGATTTGAGACATGCCCATAGTCCCAATATAGCCCAGGGCAGTGTGTGTGTGTGTGTGTGTGTGTGTGTGTGTGTGTGTGTGTGTGTGTGTATGTGTGTGACTGAGTGAGCGTTTGTGTGTGGAGGGAGTGGTCAGTGGTACCCGCCTATTCCTCGAGCGACAAACATGCACGCACGCACACACACACACACACACACACACACACACACACCTCAGACAAACACAGTCAGGCTGTGGTCATGGTAGTCCTGTGGTTAAGGTCACGGTCCAAACTGTCCACTGGAATGTCTGGATGGCACATAGCCTCAACCAATGGATCCCCAATATAACCTCAATGTAGCCTCAACATAGCCTCAACCAATAGATCCCAACATAACCTCAACATAGCCTCAACCAACAGATCCCCAATATAACCCCAATGTAGTCTCAACATAGCCTCAACCAACAGATCCCCAATATAACCTCAATGAAGTCTCAACATAGCCTCAACCAACAGACCCCAATATAACCCCAATGTAGTCTCAACATAGCCTCAACCAACAGACCCCAATATAATCTCAATGTAGTGTCAACATGGCCTCAACCAACAGACCCCAATATAACCTCAATGTAGTGTCAACATGGCCTCAACCAACAGACCCCAATATAACCTCAATGTAGTCTCAACATAGCCTCAACCAATAGATCCCAACATAACCTCAACATAGCCTCAACCAACAGACCCCAATATAACCCCAATGTAGTCTCAACATAGCCTCAACCAACAGACCCCAATATAATCTCAATGTAGTGTCAACATGGCCTCAACCAACAGACCCCAATATAATCTCAATGTAGTGTCAACATGGCCTCAACCAACAGACCCCAATATAATCTCAATGTAGTGTCAACATGGCCTCAACCAACAGACCCCAATATAACCTCAATGTAGTGTCAACATGGCCTCAACCAACAGACCCCAATATAATCTCAATGTAGTGTCAACATGGCCTCAACCAACAGACCCCAATATAATCTCAATGTAGTCTCAACCAATAGATCCCAATATAATCTCAATATAGCCTCAACCAGGGCCCAGAGTAGTGGACTACATAGGGAATATGGTGTGATTTGAGACATGGCCATGGTCCCTATATAGCCTCAACCAGGGCCCATAGTAGTGGACTATGTAGGGAATACGGTGTGATTTGAGACATGCCCATAGTCCCAATATAGCCTCAACCAGGGCCCATAGTAGTGGACTATGTAGGGAATACGGTGTGATTTGAGACATGCCCATAGTCCCAATATAGCCTCAACCAGGGCCCATAGTAGTGGACTATGTAGGGAATACGGTGTGATTTGAGACATGCCCATGGTCCCAATATAGCCTCAACCAGGGCCCATAGTAGTGGACTATGTAGGGAATACGGTGAGATTTGAGACATGCCCATAGTCCCAATATAGCCTCAACCAGGGCCCATAGTAGTGGACTATGTAGGGTATACGGTGTGATTTGAGACATGCCCATGGTCCCAATATAGCCTCAACCAGGGCCCATAGTAGTGGACTATGTAGGGTATACGGTGTGATTTGAGACATGCCCATGGTCCCAATATAGCCTCAACCAGGGCCCATAGTAGTGGACTATGTAGGGAATACGGTGTGATTTGAGACATGCCCATAGTCCCAATATAGCCTCAACCAGGGCCCATAGTAGTGGACTATGTAGGGAATACGGTGTGATTTGAGACATGCCCATAGTCCCAATATAGCCTCAACCAGGGCCCATAGTAGTGGACTATGTAGGGAATACGGTGTGATTTGAGACATGCCCATGGTCCCAATATAGCCTCAACCAGGGCCCATAGTAGTGGACTATGTAGGGAATACGGTGAGATTTGAGACATGCCCATAGTCCCAATATAGCCTCAACCAGGGCCCATAGTAGTGGACTATGTAGGGTATACGGTGTGATTTGAGACATGCCCATGGTCCCAATATAGCCTCAACCAGGGCCCATAGTAGTGGACTATGTAGGGTATACGGTGTGATTTGAGACATGCCCATGGTCCCAATATAGCCTCAACCAGGGCCCATAGTAGTGGACTATGTAGGGAATACGGTGTGATTTGAGACATGCCCATAGTCCCAATATAGCCCAGGGCAGCGCTGAGGTTCGCTGCACTTTCCACTATAAACAGGCCCACGCAACAGGACACAGGCTCAACGGAGCGATCATGCTGCTCAATAGATTGTCCATGTAGTAGAACTAACCCTGTCTGTCTGTCTGTCTCCACCTCTCTGTCTGTCTATTTCCGCCTTTCTGTCTGTCTCCCTCTCTCCATGTCTGTCTGTCTGTCTGTTTGTTTGTCTCCCTCTGTCTGTCTCTCTCTCTCTCTCCGTCTGTCTGTCTCCCTCTCTCCATGTCTGTCTGTCTGTCTGTCTCTCTCTCCCTCTGTCTGTCTGTCTGTCTGTCTCCCTCTCTCTCACTCTATGTCTGTCTCCCTCTCTCCATGTCTGTCTGTCTGTCTCCCTCTCTCCACCTCTCTCTCTCAATTCAATTCAATTCAAGGGCTTTATTGGCATGGGAAACATGTGTTAACATTGCCAAAGCAAGTGAGGTAGACAACATACAAAGTGAATATATAAAGTGAAAAACAACAAAAATTAACAGTAAACATTACACATACAGAGGTTTCAAAACAGTAAAGACATTACAAATGTCATATTATATATATATATACAGTGTTTTAACAATGTACAAATGGTTAAAGTACACAAGGGAAAATAAATAAGCATAAATATGGGTTGTATTTACAATGGTGTTTGTTCTTCACTGGTTGCCCTTTTCTCGTGGCAACAGGTCACAAATCTTGCTGCTGTGATGGCACACTGTGGAATTTCACCCAGTAGATATGGGAGTTTTTCAAATTTGGATTTGTTTTCGAATTCTTTGTGGATCTGTGTAATCTGAGGGAAATATGTCTCTCTAATATGGTCATACATTGGGCAGGAGGTTAGGAAGTGCAGCTCAGTTTCCACCTCATTTTGTGGGCAGTGAGCACATAGCCTGTCTTCTCTTGAGAGCCATGTCTGCCTACGGCGGCCTTTCTCAATAGCAAGGCTATGCTCACTGAGTCTGTACATAGTCAAAGCTTTCCTTAATTTTGGGTCAGTCACAGTGGTCAGGTATTCTGCCACTGTGTACTCTCTGTTTAGGGCCAAATAGCATTCTAGTTTGCTCTGTTTTTTTGTTAATTCTTTCCAATGTGTCAAGTAATTATCTTTTTGTTTTCTCATGATTTGGTTGGGTCTAATTGTGCTGTTGTCCTGGGGCTCTGTAGGGTGTGTTTGTGTTTGTGAACAGAGCCCCAGGACCAGCTTGCTTAGGGGACTCTTCTCCAGGTTCATCTCTCTGTAGGTGATGGCTTTGTTATGGAAGGTTTGTGAATCACTTCCTTTTAGGTGGTTGTAGAATTTAACGGCTCTTTTCTGGATTTTGATAATTAGTGGGTATCGGCCTAATTCTGCTCTGCATGCATTATTTGGTGTTCTACGTTGTACACGGAGGATATTTTTGCAGAATTCTGCATGCAGAGTCTCAATTTGGTGTTTGTCCCATTTTGTGAAGTCTTCAAATCAAAATCAAATCAAATTTTATTTGTCACATACACATGGTTAGCAGATGTTAATGGTCACCTACACATGGTTAGCAGATGTTAATGGTCACCTACACATGGTTAGCAGATGTTAATGGTCACCTACACATGGTTAGCAGATGTTAATGGTCACCTACACATGGTTAGCAGATGTTAATGGTCACCTACACATGGTTAGCAGATGTTAATGGTCACCTACACATGGTTAGCAGATGTTAATGGTCACCTACACATGGTTAGCAGATGTTAATGGTCACCTACACATGGTTAGCAGATGTTAATGGTCACCTACACATGGTTAGCAGATGTTAATGGTCACCTACACATGGTTAGCAGATGTTAATGGTCACCTACACATGGTTAGCAGATGTTAATGGTCACCTACACATGGTTAGCAGATGTTAATGGTCACCTACACATGGTTAGCAGATGTTAATGGTCACCTACACATGGTTAGCAGATGTTAATGGTCACCTACACATGGTTAGCAGATGTTAATGGTCACATACACATGGTTAGCAGATGTTAATGGTCACCTACACATGGTTAGCAGATGTTAATGGTCACCTACACATGGTTAGCAGATGTTAATGGTCACCTACACATGGTTAGCAGATGTTAATGGTCACCTACACATGGTTAGCAGATGTTAATGGTCACCTACACATGGTTAGCAGATGTTAATGGTCACCTACACATGGTTAGCAGATGTTAATGGTCACATACACATGGTTAGCAGATGTTAATGGTCACATACACATGGTTAGCAGATGTTAATGGTCACATACACATGGTTAGCAGATGTTAATGGTCACATGGTTAGCAGATGTTAATGGTCACATACACATGGTTAGCAGATGTTAATGGTCACATGGTTAGCAGATGTTAATGGTCACATACACATGGTTAGCAGATGTTAATGGTCACCTACACATGGTTAGCAGATGTTAATGGTCACCTACACATGGTTAGCAGATGTTAATGGTCACATACACATGGTTAGCAGATGTTAATGGTCACCTACACATGGTTAGCAGATGTTAATGGTCACCTACACATGGTTAGCAGATGTTAATGGTCACCTACACATGGTTAGCAGATGTTAATGGTCACCTACACATGGTTAGCAGATGTTAATGGTCACATACACATGGTTAGCAGATGTTAATGGTCACATACACATGGTTAGCAGATGTTAATGGTCACATGGTTAGCAGATGTTAATGGTCACATACACATGGTTAGCAGATGTTAATGGTCACATACACATGGTTAGCAGATGTTAATGGTCACATACACATGGTTAGCAGATGTTAATGGTCACATGGTTAGCAGATGTTAATGGTCACATACACATGGTTAGCAGATGTTAATGGTCACATGGTTAGCAGATGTTAATGGTCACATACACATGGTTAGCAGATGTTAATGGTCACCTACACATGGTTAGCAGATGTTAATGGTCACCTACACATGGTTAGCAGATGTTAATGGTCACCTACACATGGTTAGCAGATGTTAATGGTCACCTACACATGGTTAGCAGATGTTAATGGTCACCTACACATGGTTAGCAGATGTTAATGGTCACCTACACATGGTTAGCAGATGTTAATGGTCACCTACACATGGTTAGCAGATGTTAATGGTCACCTACACATGGTTAGCAGATGTTAATGGTCACCTACACATGGTTAGCAGATGTTAATGGTCACCTACACATGGTTAGCAGATGTTAATGGTCACCTACACATGGTTAGCAGATGTTAATGGTCACCTACACATGGTTAGCAGATGTTAATGGTCACCTACACATGGTTAGCAGATGTTAATGGTCACCTACACATGGTTAGCAGATGTTAATGGTCACATACACATGGTTAGCAGATGTTAATGGTCACATACACATGGTTAGCAGATGTTAATGGTCACATACACATGGTTAGCAGATGTTAATGGTCACATGGTTAGCAGATGTTAATGGTCACATACACATGGTTAGCAGATGTTAATGGTCACCTACACATGGTTAGCAGATGTTAATGGTCACCTACACATGGTTAGCAGATGTTAATGGTCACCTACACATGGTTAGCAGATGTTAATGGTCACCTACACATGGTTAGCAGATGTTAATGGTCACCTACACATGGTTAGCAGATGTTAATGGTCACATACACATGGTTAGCAGATGTTAATGGTCACATACACATGGTTAGCAGATGTTAATGGTCACATACACATGGTTAGCAGATGTTAATGGTCACATGGTTAGCAGATGTTAATGGTCACATACACATGGTTAGCAGATGTTAATGGTCACATGGTTAGCAGATGTTAATGGTCACATACACATGGTTAGCAGATGTTAATGGTCACCTACACATGGTTAGCAGATGTTAATGGTCACCTACACATGGTTAGCAGATGTTAATGGTCACATACACATGGTTAGCAGATGTTAATGGTCACCTACACATGGTTAGCAGATGTTAATGGTCACCTACACATGGTTAGCAGATGTTAATGGTCACCTACACATGGTTAGCAGATGTTAATGGTCACCTACACATGGTTAGCAGATGTTAATGGTCACCTACACATGGTTAGCAGATGTTAATGGTCACATACACATGGTTAGCAGATGTTAATGGTCACATACACATGGTTAGCAGATGTTAATGGTCACATGGTTAGCAGATGTTAATGGTCACATACACATGGTTAGCAGATGTTAATGGTCACATGGTTAGCAGATGTTAATGGTCACATACACATGGTTAGCAGATGTTAATGGTCACCTACACATGGTTAGCAGATGTTAATGGTCACCTACACATGGTTAGCAGATGTTAATGGTCACATACACATGGTTAGCAGATGTTAATGGTCACCTACACATGGTTAGCAGATGTTAATGGTCACCTACACATGGTTAGCAGATGTTAATGGTCACCTACACATGGTTAGCAGATGTTAATGGTCACCTACACATGGTTAGCAGATGTTAATGGTCACCTACACATGGTTAGCAGATGTTAATGGTCACCTACACATGGTTAGCAGATGTTAATGGTCACCTACACATGGTTAGCAGATGTTAATGGTCACCTACACATGGTTAGCAGATGTTAATGGTCACCTACACATGGTTAGCAGATGTTAATGGTCACCTACACATGGTTAGCAGATGTTAATGGTCACCTACACATGGTTAGCAGATGTTAATGGTCACCTACACATGGTTAGCAGATGTTAATGGTCACCTACACATGGTTAGCAGATGTTAATGGTCACCTACACATGGTTAGCAGATGTTAATGGTCACCTACACATGGTTAGCAGATGTTAATGGTCACCTACACATGGTTAGCAGATGTTAATGGTCACCTACACATGGTTAGCAGATGTTAATGGTCACCTACACATGGTTAGCAGATGTTAATGGTCACCTACACATGGTTAGCAGATGTTAATGGTCACCTACACATGGTTAGCAGATGTTAATGGTCACCTACACATGGTTAGCAGATGTTAATGGTCACCTACACATGGTTAGCAGATGTTAATGGTCACCTACACATGGTTAGCAGATGTTAATGGTCACCTACACATGGTTAGCAGATGTTAATGGTCACCTACACATGGTTAGCAGATGTTAATGGTCACCTACACATGGTTAGCAGATGTTAATGGTCACCTACACATGGTTAGCAGATGTTAATGGTCACCTACACATGGTTAGCAGATGTTAATGGTCACCTACACATGGTTAGCAGATGTTAATGGTCACCTACACATGGTTAGCAGATGTTAATGGTCACCTACACATGGTTAGCAGATGTTAATGGTCACCTACACATGGTTAGCAGATGTTAATGGTCACCTACACATGGTTAGCAGATGTTAATGGTCACCTACACATGGTTAGCAGATGTTAATGGTCACCTACACATGGTTAGCAGATGTTAATGGTCACCTACACATGGTTAGCAGATGTTAATGGTCACCTACACATGGTTAGCAGATGTTAATGGTCACCTACACATGGTTAGCAGATGTTAATGGTCACCTACACATGGTTAGCAGATGTTAATGGTCACCTACACATGGTTAGCAGATGTTAATGGTCACCTACACATGGTTAGCAGATGTTAATGGTCACCTACACATGGTTAGCAGATGTTAATGGTCACCTACACATGGTTAGCAGATGTTAATGGTCACCTACACATGGTTAGCAGATGTTAATGGTCACCTACACATGGTTAGCAGATGTTAATGGTCACCTACACATGGTTAGCAGATGTTAATGGTCACCTACACATGGTTAGCAGATGTTAATGGTCACCTACACATGGTTAGCAGATGTTAATGGTCACCTACACATGGTTAGCAGATGTTAATGGTCACCTACACATGGTTAGCAGATGTTAATGGTCACCTACACATGGTTAGCAGATGTTAATGGTCACATACACATGGTTAGCAGATGTTAATGGTCACATACACATGGTTAGCAGATGTTAATGCGAGTGTAGCGAAATGCTTGTGCTTCTAGTTCCGACAATGCAGTAATAACAAGTAATCTAACTAACAATTCCAAAACTACTGTCTTGTACACAGTGTGAGGGGATAAAGAATATGTACATAAGGATATATGAATGAGTGATGGTACAGAGCAGCATAGGCAAGATACAGTAGATGGTATCGGGTACAGTATGTACAAATGAGATGAGTATGTAAACAAAGTGGCATAGTATAGTATAAAGTGGCTAGTGATACATGTATTACATAAGGATGCAGTCGATGATATAGAGTACAGTATATACGTATGCATATGAGATGAATAATGTAGGGTAAGTAACATTATATAAGGTAGCATTGTTTAAAGTGGCTAGTGATATATTTACATCATTTCCCATCAATTCCCATTATTAAAGTGGCTGGAGTTGAGTCAGTGTCAGTGTGTTGGCAGCAGCCACTCAATGTTAGTGGTGGCTGTTTAACAGTCTGATAGCCTTGAGATAGAAGCTGTTTTTCAGTCTCTCGGTCCCAGCTTGATGCACCTGTACTGACCTCGCCTTCTGGATGATAGCGGGGTGAACAGGCAGTGGCTCGGGTGGTTGATGTCCTTGATGATCTTTATGGCCTTCCTGTGACATCGGGTGGTGTAGGTGTCCTGGAGGGCAGGTAGTTTGCCCCCGGTGATGCGTTGTGCAGACCTCACTACCCTCTGGAGAGCCTTACGGTTGAGGGCGGAGCAGTTGCCGTACCAGGCGGTGATACAGCCCGCCAGGATGCTCTCGATTGTGCATCTGTAGAAGTTTGTGAGTGCTTTTGGTGACAAGCCGAATTTCTTCAGCCTCCTGAGGTTGAAGAGGCGCTGCTGCGCCTTCTTCACGATGCTGTCTGTGTGAGTGGACCAATTCAGTTTGTCTGTGATGTGTATGCCGAGGAACTTAAAACTTGCTACCCTCTCCACTACTGTTCCATCGATGTGGATAGGGGGGTGTTCCCTCTGCTGTTTCCTGAAGTCCACAATCATCTCCTTAGTTTTGTTGACGTTGAGTGTGAGGTTATTTTCCTGACACCACACTCCGAGGGCCCTCACCTCCTCCCTGTAGGCCGTCTCGTCGTTGTTGGTAAGTCTTGGTTGGTGAGCGGACCCCAGACCTCACAACCATAAAGGGCAATGGGCTCTATGACTGATTCAAGTATTTTTAGCCAAATCCTAATTGGTATGTTGAAATGTATGTTTCTTTTGATGGCATAGAATGCCCTTCTTGCCTTGTCTCTCAGATCGTTCACGGCTTTGTGGAAGTTACCTGTGGCGCTGATGTTTAGGCCAAGGTATGTATAGTTTTTTGTGTGCTCTAGGGCAACAGTGTCTAGATGGAATTTGTATTTGTGGTCCTGGTGACTGGACCTTTTTTGGAACACCATTATTTTGGTCTTACTGAGATTTACTTTCAGGGCCCAGGTCTCTGTCTCCCTCTCTCCATGTCTGTCTGTCTGTATGTCTGTCTCCCTCTCTCCGCCTCTCTCTCTCTCTGTCTCCCTCTCTCCATGTCTGTCTGTCTGTCTGTCTCCCTCTCTCCGCCTCTCTCTCTGTCTCCCTCTCTCCATGTCTGTCTGTCTGTCTGTCTCTCTCTCCCTCTGTCTGTCTGTCTGTCTGTCTCCATCTCTCTCACTCTCTGTCTGTCTCCCTCTCTCCATGTTTGTCTGTCTGTCTCCCTCTCTCCGCCTCTCTCTCTGTCTCCCTCTCTCCATGTCTGTCTGTCTGTATGTCTGTCTCCCTCTCTCCGCCTCTCTCTCTCTCTGATTCCCTCTCTCCATGTCTGTCTGTCTGTCTGTCTGTCTGTCTGTCTGTCTGTCTGTCTGTCCCTCTCTCCGCCTCTCTCTCTGTCTCCCTCTCTCCATGTCTATCTGTCTGTCTGTCTCTCTCTCCCTCTGTCTGTCTGTCTGTCTCCCTCTCTCCATGTCTGTCTGTCTGTCTCCCTCTCTCCGCCTCTCTCTCTGTCTCCCTCTCTCCATGTCTGTCTGTCTGTATGTCTGTCTCCCTCTCTCCGCCTCTCTCTCTCTCTGATTCCCTCTCTCCATGTCTGTCTGTCTGTCTGTCTGTCTGTCTGTCTGTCTGTCTGTCTGTCTGTCTGTCTGTCTCCCTCTCTCCGCCTCTCTCTCTGTCTCCCTCTCTCCATGTCTGTCTGTCTGTCTGTCTCTCTCTGTCTCTCTCTCTGTCTCCCTCTCTCCATGTCTGTCTGTCTGTCTCCCTCTCTCCATGTCTGTCTGTCTGTCTCCCTCTCTCCATGTCTGTCTGTCTGTATGTCTGTCTCCCTCTCTCTGTCTCCCTCTCTCCATGTCTGTCTGTCTGTCTGTCTGTCTCCCTCTCTCCATGTCTGTCTGTCTGTCTGTCTGTCTGTCTGTCTGTCTGTCTGTCTGTCTGTCTGTCTGTCTGTCTGTCCCTCTCTCCATGTCTGTCTGTCTGTCTGTCTGTCTGTCTGTCTGTCTGTCTGTCTGTCTGTCTGTCTGTCTGTCTGTCTGTCTGTCTCCCTCTCTCCATGTCTGTCTGTCTGTCTGTCTGTCTGTCTGTCTGTCTCCCTCTCTCCATGTCTGTCTGTCTGTCTGTCTGTCTGTCTGTCTGTCTGTCTCCCTCTCTCCATGTATGTCTGTCTGTCTGTCTGTCTCCCTCTCTCCATGTCTGTCTGTCTGTCTGTCTGTCTGTCTGTCTGTCTGTATGTCAGTCTGTCTGTCTGTATGTCTGTCTGTATGTCTGTCTGTCTCCCTCTCTCCATGTCTGTCTGTCTGTCTGTCTGTCTGTCTGTCTCTCTGTCTCCCTCTCTCCATGTCTGTCTCTCTCTCTGTCTCCCTCTCTCCATGTCTGTCTGTCTGTATGTCTGTCTCCCTCTCTCCATGTCTGTCTCTCTCTCTGTCTCCCTCTCTCCATGTCTGTCTGTCTGTCTGTCTGTCTGTCTGTCTCCCTCTCTCCGCCTCTCTCACTCTCTGTCTGTCTCCCTCTCTCCATGTCTGTCTGTCTGTCTCCCTCTCTCCGCCTCTCTCTCTCTCTGTCTCCCTCTCTCCATGTCTGTCTGTCTGTCTGTCTGTCTCCCTCTCTCCATGTCTGTCTGTCTGTATGTCTGTCTCCCTCTCTCCGCCTCTCTCTCTGTCTGTCTCCCTCTCTCCATGTCTGTCTGTCTGTCTGTCTGTCTCCCTCTCTCTGTCTCCCTCTCTCCATGTCTGTCTGTCTGTCTCCCTCTCTCCATGTCTGTCTGTCTGTCTGTCTGTCTGTCTGTCTGTCTGTCTGTCTGTCTGTCTGTCTGTCTCCCTCTCTCCATGTCTGTCTGTCTGTCTGTCTGTATGTCTGTCTGTCTGTCTGTCTCCCTCTCTCCATGTCTGTCTGTCTGTATGTCTGTCTCCCTCTCTCCGCCTCTCTCTCTGTCTGTCTCCCTCTCTCCATGTCTGTCTGTCTGTCTGTCTCCCTCTCTCTGTCTCCCTCTCTCCATGTCTGTCTGTCTGTCTCCCTCTCTCCATGTCTGTCTGTCTGTCTGTCTGTCTGTCTGTCTGTCTCCCTCTCTCCATGTCTGTCTGTCTGTCTGTCTGTCTGTCTGTCTGTCTGTCTGTCTGTATGTCTGTCTGTCTGTATGTCTGTCTGTCTGTCTGTCTCCCTCTCTCCATGTCTGTCTGTCTGTATGTCTGTCTGTATGTAAGTCTGTCTGTCTGTATGTCTGTCTGTCTGTCTGTCTGTCTGTATGTCTGTCTCCCTCTCTCCATGTATGTCTGTCTGTCTCCCTCTCTCCATGTCTGTCTGTCTGTCTGTCTGTCTGTCTGTATGTCTGTCTGTCTGTATGTCTGTCTGTCTGTCTGTCTGTCTGTATGTCTGTCTGTCTCCCTCTCTCCATGTCTGTCTGTCTGTCTGTCTGTCTGTCTGTCTGTCTGTCTGTCTGTCTGTATGTCTGTCTGTCTCCCTCTCTCCATGTCTGTCTGTCTGTCTGTCTGTCTGTCTGTCTGTCTGTCTGTCTGTCTGTCTCTCTGTCTCCCTCTCTCCATGTCTGTCTCTCTCTCTGTCTCCCTCTCTCCATGTCTGTCTGTCTGTATGTCTGTCTCCCTCTCTCCATGTCTGTCTCTCTCTCTGTCTCCCTCTCTCCATGTCTGTCTGTCTGTCTGTCTCCCTCTCTCCGCCTCTCTCACTCTCTGTCTGTCTCCCTCTCTCCATGTCTGTCTGTCTGTCTCCCTCTCTCCGCCTCTCTCTCTCTCTGTCTCCCTCTCTCCATGTCTGTCTGTCTGTCTGTCTGTCTCCCTCTCTCCATGTCTGTCTGTCTGTATGTCTGTCTCCCTCTCTCCGCCTCTCTCTCTGTCTGTCTCCCTTTCTCCATGTCTGTCTGTCTGTCTGTCTGTCTCCCTCTCTCTGTCTCCCTCTCTCCATGTCTGTCTGTCTGTCTCCCTCTCTCCATGTCTGTCTGTCTGTCTGTCTGTCTGTCTGTCTGTCTGTCTGTCTCCCTCTCTCCATGTCTGTCTGTCTGTCTGTCTGTATGTCTGTCTGTCTGTCTGTCTCCCTCTCTCCATGTCTGTCTGTCTGTATGTCTGTCTCCCTCTCTCCTTCTCTCTCTCTGTCTGTCTCCCTCTCTCCATGTCTGTCTGTCTGTCTGTCTGTCTCCCTCTCTCTGTCTCCCTCTCTCCATGTCTGTCTGTCTGTCTCCCTCTCTCCATGTCTGTCTGTCTGTCTGTCTCCCTCTCTCCATGTCTGTCTGTCTGTCTGTCTGTCTGTCTGTCTGTCTGTCTGTATGTCTGTCTGTCTGTCTGTCTGTATGTCTGTCTGTCTGTCTGTCTCCCTCTCTCCATGTCTGTCTGTCTGTATGTCTGTCTGTATGTAAGTCTGTCTGTCTGTATGTCTGTCTGTCTGTCTGTCTGTCTGTATGTCTGTCTCCCTCTCTCCATGTATGTCTGTCTGTCTCCCTCTCTCCATGTCTGTCTGTCTGTCTGTCTGTCTGTCTGTCTGTATGTCTGTCTGTATGTCTGTCTGTCTGTCTGTCTGTATGTCTGTCTGTCTCCCTCTCTCCATGTCTGTCTGTCTGTCTGTCTGTCTGTCTGTCTGTCTGTCTGTCTGTCTGTATGTCTGTCTGTCTGTCTCCCTCTCTCCATGTCTGTCTGTCTGTCTGTCTGTCTGTCTGTCTGTCTGTCTGTCTGTCTGTCTGTCTCTCTGTCTCCCTCTCTCCATGTCTGTCTCTCTCTCTGTCTCCCTCTCTCCATGTCTGTCTGTCTGTATGTCTGTCTCCCTCTCTCCATGTCTGTCTCTCTCTCTGTCTCCCTCTCTCCATGTCTGTCTGTCTGTCTGTCTCTCTCTCTTTATCTACTATTGTTATATATACATTGTTATCTGTTCTTCTGCTCAACCTACCTAAGCCTGAACTTAACCTCAGGTTAACCACTAATTAATAGATACTAGGTTCATGTTGGATCTCCAACACTCCCCCGGTAATGAGCGGTCTGATTAAAGAATTAACCGCTGACACATCACATCAACCAGGTGTGATTCTTGGCCCAAATTCTGTTCTCTCGCTCTCCAACCTCTAGACAGGAAGGTGCTTGTCAGTTGTCAGAGCAGTACATGGTTGGTTGGCAGCAGATTCTGGCAACAATCTCTGATTCCCATCGTGTTGCTGTTAGAAGGTGAGATGTACTACAGGGCCTAATACAGACCAGACCAGACATATAGTACTACAGGACCCAATACAGACCAGACCAGACATATTGTACTGCAGGGCCTAATACAGACCAGACCAGACCAGAGAAATTGTACTACAGGACCTAATACAGACCAGACCAGACATATTGTACTACAGGACCTAATACAGACCAGACATATTGTACTACAGGACCTAATACAGACCAGACATATTGTACTACAGGACCTAGTACAGACCAGACATATTGTACTGCAGGACCTAGTACAGACCAGACCAGACATATTGTACTACAGGACCTAATACAGACCAGACATATTGTACTACAGTACCTAATACAGACCAGACCAGACATATTGTACTACAGGACCTAATACAGACCAGACCAGACATATTGTACTACAGGACCTAATACAGACCAGACCAGACATATTGTACTACAGGACCTAATACAGACCAGACCAGACATATTGTACTACAGGACCTAATACAGACCAGACATATTGTACTACAGGACCTAATACAGACCAGACATATTGTACTGCAGGACCTAGTACAGACCAGACCAGACATATTGTACTACAGGACCTAATACAGATCAGACATATTGTACTACAGGACCTAATACAGACCAGACATATTGTATTGCAGGACCTAATACAGACCAGACCAGACATATTGTACTGCAGGACCTAGTACAGACCAGACATATTGTATTGCACGACCTAGTACAGACCAGACCAGACATATTGTACTACAGGACCTAATACAGACCAGACATATTGTACTACAGGACCTAATACAGACCAGACATATTGTACTGCAGGACCTAATACAGACCAGACCAGACATATTGTACTACAGGACCTAATACAGACCAGACCAGACATATTGTACTACAGGACCTAATACAGACCAGACCAGACATATTGTACTGCAGGGCCTAATACAGACCAGACCAGACCAGACATATTGTACTACAGGACCTAATACAGACCAGACCAGACATATTGTACTACAGGACCTAGTACAGACCAGACATATTGTACTGCAGGACCTAGTACAGACCAGACCAGACATATTGTACTACAGGACCTAATACAGACCAGACATATTGTACTACAGGACCTAATACAGACCAGAAATATTGTACTGCAGGACCTAATACAGACCAGACCAGACATATTGTACTGAAGGACCTAATACAGACCAGACCAGACATATCGTACTACAGGACCTAATACAGACCAGACATATTGTACTGAAGGACCTAATACAGACCAGACCAGACATATTGTACTACAGGACCTAATACAGACCAGACCAGACATATTGTACTACAGGACCTAATACAGACCAGACCAGACATATTGTACTACAGGACCTAGTACAGACCAGCCATATTGTACTGCAGGACCTAGTACAGACCAGACCAGACATATTGTACTACAGGACCTAATACAGACCAGACATATTGTACTACAGGACCTAATACAGACCAGACATATTGTACTGCAGGACCTAATACAGACCAGACATATTGTACTACAGGACCTAATACAGACCAGACCAGACATATTGTACTACAGGACCTAATACAGACCAGACCAGACATATTGTACTGCAGGGCCTAATACAGACCAGACCAGACCAGACATATTGTACTACAGGACCTAATACAGACCAGACCAGACATATTGTACTACAGGACCTAATACAGACCAGACATATTGTAATACAGGACCTAGTACAGACCAGACCAGACATATTGTACTGAAGGACCTAATACAGACCAGACATATTGTACTACAGGACCTAATACAGACCAGACATATTGTACTGAAGGACCTAATACAGACCAGACCAGACATATTGTACTACAGGACCTAATACAGACCAGACCAGACATATTGTAATACAGGACCTAATACAGACCAGACATATTGTACTGCAGGACCTAATACAGACCAGACTAGACATATTTTACTGCAGGGCCTAATACAGACCAGACCAGACATATTGTACTACAGGACCTAATACAGACCAGACCAGACATATTGTACTACAAGACTTAATACAGACCAGACATATTGTACTACAGGACCTAATACAGACCAGACCAGACATACTGAACTACAGGACCTAATATAGACCAGACCAGACATATTGTACCACAGGACCTAATACAGACCAGACATATTGTACTACAGGACCTAATACAGACCAGACATATTGTACTGCAGGGCCTAATACAGACCAGACCAGACCAGACCAGACATATTGTACTACAGGACCTAATACAGACCAGACCAGACATATTGTACCACAGGACCTAATACAGACCAGACATATTGTACTACAGGACCTAATACAGACCAGACATATTGTACTACAGGACCTAATACAGACCAGACATATTGTACTGCAGGACCTAGTACAGACCAGACATATTGTACTACAGGACCCAATACAGACCAGACCAGACATATTGTACTACAGGACCTAATACAGACCAGACCAGACATATTGTACTGCAGGACCTAATACAGACCAGACATATTGTACTACAGGACCCAATACAGACCAGACCAGACATATTGTACTACAGGACCTAATACAGACCAGACCAGACATATTGTACTACAGGACCTAATATAGACCAGACCAGATATATTGAACTGCAGGACCTAATACAGACCAGACATATTGTACTACAGGACCTAATACAGACCAGACATATTGTACTACAGGACCTAATACAGACCAGACCAGACATATTGTACTACAGGACCTAATACAGACCAGACCAGACATATTGTACTACAGGACCTAATACAGACCAGACATATTGTACTGCAGGACCTAATACAGACCAGACATATTGTACTACAGGACCTAATACAGACCAGACCAGACATATTGTACTGCAGGGCCTAATACAGACCAGACCAGACATATTGTACTACAGGACCTAATACAGACCAGACATATTGTACTACAGGACCTAATACAGACCAGACATATTGTACTGCAGGACCTAATACAGACCAGACCAGACATATTGTACTACAGGACCTAGTACAGACCAGACCAGACATATTGTACTACAGGACCTAGTACAGACCAGACATATTGTACTGCAGGACCTAGTACAGACCAGACCAGACATATTGTACTACAGGACCTAATACAGACCAGACCAGACATATTGTACTGCAGGGCCTAATACAGACCAGACCAGACCAGACATATTGTACTACAGGACCTAATACAGACCAGACCAGACATATTGTACTACAGGACCTAATACAGACCAGACATATTGTACTACAGGACCTAATACAGACTAGACCAGACATATTGTACTACAGGACCTAATACAGACCAGACATATTGTACTGCAGGGCCTAGTACAGACCAGACAGATTGTACTGCAGGACCTAGTACAGACCAGACCAGACATATTGTACTGCAGGGCCTAATACAGACCAGACCAGACATATTGTACTGCAGGACCTAATACAGACCAGACATATTGTACTGCAGGACCTAATACAGACCAGACATATTGTACTACAGGACCTAATACAGACCAGACCAGACATATTGTACTACAGGACCTAATACAGACCAGACCAGACATATTGTACTACAGGACCTAATACAGACCAGACCAGACATATTGTACTGCAGGGCCTAATACAGACCAGACATATTGTACTACAGGACCTAGTACAGACCAGACCAGACATATTGTACTGCAGGACCTAATACAGACCAGACATATTGTACTACAGGACCTAATACAGACCAGATCAGATATATTGTACTACAGGACCTAATACAGACCAGATCAGATATATTGTACTACAGGACCTAATACAGACCAGACATATTGTACTACATGACCTAATACAGACCAGATCAGATATATTGTACTACAGGACCTAATACAGACCAGATCAGATATATTGTACTACAGGACCTAATACAGACCAGACCAGACATATTGTACTGCAGGACCTAGTACAGACCAGACCAGACATATTGTACTACAGGACCTAATACAGACCAGACATATTGTACTACAGGACCTAATACAGACCAGACCAGACATATTGTACTACAGGACCTAATACAGACCAGACATATTGTACTGCAGGACCTAATACAGACCAGATCAGATATATTGTACTACAGGACCTAATACAGACCAGATCAGATATATTGTACTACAGGACCTAATACAGACCAGACATATTGTACTACATGACCTAATACAGACCAGACCAGACATATTGTACTACAGGACCTAATACAGACCAGACCAGACATATTGTACTACAGGACCTAATACAGACCAGACATATTGTACTACAGGACCTAATACAGACCAGACCAGACATATTGTACTACAGGACCTAATACAGACCAGACCAGACATATTGTACTACAGGACCTAGTACAGACCAGACATATTGTACTACAGGACCTAATACAGACCAGACCAGACATATTGTACTACAGGACCTAATACAGACCAGACCAGACATATTGTACTACAGGACCTAATACAGACCAGACATATTGTACTGCAGGACCTAATACAGACCAGACATATTGTACTACAGGACCTAATACAGACCAGACCAGACATATTGTACTACAGGACCTAATACAGACCAGACATATTGTACTGCAGGACCTAATACAGACCAGACATATTGTACTACAGGACCTAATACAGACCAGACCAGACATATTGTACTACAGGACCTAATACAGACCAGACATATTGTACTGCAGGACCTAATACAGACCAGACATATTGTACTGCAGGACCTAATACAGACCAGACATATTGTACTACAGGACCTAATACAGACCAGACCAGACATATTGTACTACAGGACCTAATACAGACCAGACATATTGTACTGCAGGACCTAATACAGACCAGACCAGACATATTGTACTACAGGACCTAATACAGACCAGACCAGACATATTGTACTACAGGACCTAATACAGACCAGACATATTGTACTGCAGGACCTAATACAGACCAGACCAGACATATTGTACTACAGGACCTAATACAGACCAGACATATTGTACTACAGGACCTAATACAGACCAGACATATTGTACTACAGGACCTAATACAGACCAGACCAGACATATTGTACTGCAGGACCTAATACAGACCAGACCAGACATATTGTACTACAGGACCTAGTACAGACCAGACATATTGTACTGCAGGACCTAATACAGACCAGACCAGACATATTGTACTACAGGACCTAATACAGACCAGACATATTGTACTTCAGGACCTAATACAGACCAGACCAGACATATTGTACTGCAGGACCTAATACAGACCAGACCAGACATATTGTACTACAGGACCTAGTACAGACCAGACCAGACATATTGTACTGCAGGACCTAATACAGACCAGACATATTGTACTACAGGACCTAATACAGACCAGACCAGACATATTGTACTACAGGACCTAGTACAGACCAGATCAGATATATTGTACTACAGGACCTAATACAGACCAGATCAGATATATTGTACTACAGGACCTAATACAGACCAGACATATTGTACTACATGACCTAATACAGACCAGATCAGATATATTGTACTACAGGACCTAATACAGACCAGATCAGATATATTGTACTACAGGACCTAATACAGACCAGACCAGACATATTGTACTGCAGGACCTAATACAGACCAGACATATTGTACTGCAGGACCTAATACAGACCAGACCAGACATATTGTACTACAGGACCTAATACAGACCAGACATATTGTACTGCAGGACCTAATACAGACCAGACCAGACATATTGTACTACAGGACCTAATACAGACCAGACATATTGTACTACAGGACCTAATACAGACCAGACATATTGTACTACAGGACCTAATACAGACCAGACCAGACATATTGTACTGCAGGACCTAATACAGACCAGACCAGACATATTGTACTACAGGACCTAGTACAGACCAGACATATTGTACTGCAGGACCTAATACAGACCAGACCAGACATATTGTACTACAGGACCTAATACAGACCAGACATATTGTACTTCAGGACCTAATACAGACCAGACCAGACATATTGTACTGCAGGACCTAATACAGACCAGACCAGACATATTGTACTGCAGGACCTAATACAGACCAGACATATTGTACTACAGGACCTAATACAGACCAGACCAGACATATTGTACTACAGGACCTAGTACAGACCAGATCAGATATATTGTACTACAGGACCTAATACAGACCAGATCAGATATATTGTACTACAGGACCTAATACAGACCAGACATATTGTACTACATGACCTAATACAGACCAGATCAGATATATTGTACTACAGGACCTAATACAGACCAGATCAGATATATTGTACTACAGGACCTAATACAGACCAGACCAGACATATTGTACTGCAGGACCTAATACAGACCAGACATATTGTACTACAGGACCTAATACAGACCAGATCAGATATATTGTACTACAGGACCTAATACAGACCAGACATATTGTACTACATGACCTAATACAGACCAGATCAGATATATTGTACTACAGGACCTAATACAGACCAGATCAGATATATTGTACTACAGGACCTAATACAGACCAGACCAGACATATTGTACTGCAGGACCTAATACAGACCAGACATATTGTACTACAGGACCTAATACAGACCAGACATATTGTACTGCAGGACCTAATACAGACCAGACATATTGTACTACAGGACCTAATACAGACCAGACATATTGTACTGCAGGACCTAATACAGACCAGACATATTGTACTACAGGACCTAATACAGACCAGACATATTGTACTACAGGACCTAATACAGACCAGACATATTGTACTGCAGGACCTAATACAGACCAGACATATTGTACTACAGGACCTAATACAGACCAGACATATTGTACTGCAGGACCTAATACAGACCAGACATATTGTACTACAGGACCTAATACAGACCAGACCAGACATATTGTACTACAGGACCTAATACAGACCAGACCAGACATATTGTACTACAGGACCTAATACAGACCAGATATATTGTACTACAGGACCTAATACAGACCAGACCAGACATATTGTACTGCAGGACCTAGTACAGACCAGACCAGACATATTGTACTACAGGACCTAATACAGACCAGACATATTGTACTACAGGACCTAATACAGACCAGACATATTGTACTGCAGGACCTAATACAGACCAGACATATTGTACTACAGGACCTAATACAGACCAGACCAGACATATTGTACTACAGGACCTAATACAGACCAGACCAGACATATTGTACTACAGGACCTAATACAGACCAGACATATTGTACTGCAGGACCTAATACAGACCAGACATATTGTACTACAGGACCTAATACAGACCAGATCAGATATATTGTACTACAGGACCTAATACAGACCAGATCAGATATATTGTACTACAGGACCTAATACAGACCAGACATATTGTACTACATGACCTAATACAGACCAGACCAGACATATTGTACTGCAGGGCCTAATACAGACCAGACATATTGTACTACAGGACCTAATACAGACCAGATCAGATATATTGTACTACAGGACCTAATACAGACCAGATCAGATATATTGTACTACAGGACCTAATACAGACCAGACATATTGTACTACATGACCTAATACAGACCAGATCAGATATATTGTACTACAGGACCTAATACAGACCAGATCAGATATATTGTACTACAGGACCTAATACAGACCAGATCAGATATATTGTACTACAGGACCTAATACAGACCAGATCAGATATATTGTACTACAGGACTAGACACACCAGTTCAACTGGAAAAATACATATGTCCTTTTAACCTTATATACTATATTATATACACATGACAACACCAACGGATAACACCACGTGCTCTTGGTGAAATGTCAGTGATCACCAACCGGTCGATCACGATCGATTTGTCAATGTCCAAGGCATTTCTAGTCGATCGTGAAATATTTCTGTAAAAAACCCAACGATAAAGCGTTGTGTTCCTACTTTTTGTTGTTGTCTCGGGCTGTTGAGGGTAGGCGCAGCCAATTCAGCTGCCCTGCGCGCCGGGTAGGCAAACTGTTGCCATTTCATGTGACTGAAGGTACACACTCTGCCTTCCCGGTGGGCCTGGAGAGGAAATCAAGTGCACCATATTTACGCTGGCCAATCAGATTGTTCAGATCACCGAATTTGCAGTAACGTAGCAGGCGTGAAAGAAAGCTACGGCAAAATTGATACTGTGAGATTTCAAAACGTGTTAAAGCATGACTAGAAAGAGACTGTCAACGAATACAACAAAGAGCTGTTGTTTTTATGAGTGACTTCATGTTTAAGTTTTTACTCAGCACTGTCAACATTTTGTAATTCAACACTTTTCTAAACCATAAAATGCGCGTTGTTCCTATTTCCAGTCAGCGCTACAACAAGCAGTGCAGCAGTAATGAATGAGGAGGAAAGTGGATCTATAGGCCTCGTTGTTGTTATTTGCGGCTTTGGTCTTTTTTTAACATCAAGGAATATTTCACTTTCTCTGTTTGTAGGAGTAACAACATGAATTTGTGCACGAGGCAGAAATAATGCGGTGCGACTCAGAGTTTCGTCATCAGCTGGAAGACGGTGTCCCTTTTTGGTCAGAGTCAGTGGAGGAAAGGGAGAGCGGAGGGAAGTTGAGAGACGGGCCCTCAGATACAGGCACCATCAGCCCAGTAAAATAAAAAAACAAAGTATTTAAATGTGTGCTTACTCAGCTGTGCCAAGTAATGCAACAATGGATCTATTACCGGTGTGATGATATAGCCTGCCCTACCTCAAATTTTGAAATACATTTTTTTTAAATGTCCCGTAAATTCAAGCAAAGCCAATATGTGGTGATAATGTATTGGGCCTATAGCCTACTGTTCAACCCTCATAGCTACAGAACTGTTTTTAATTGGTTAATGTGGCATAGGCTTACCTTTATCAAGTCATGTTAATAAAAAATCAGAGGGGTAGATCTCAGCATTGTGACTCAGGAAGTGATCTTGACTCAGGAAGTGATCTTGACTCAGGAAGTGATCTTGACTCAGGAAGTGATCTTGACTCAGGAAGTGATCTTGACTCAGGAAATGATCTTGACTCAGGAAGTTATCTTGACTCAGGAAGTGATCTTGACTCAGGAAGTGATCTTGACTCAGAAACGTATCTTAACTCAGGAAGTGATCTTGACTCAGAAACTGATCTTGACTCAGGAAGTGATCTTGACTCAGAAACTGATCTGGACTCAGGAAGTGATCTTGACTCAGGAAGTGATCTTGACTCAGGATGTGATCTTGACTCAGAAAAGGTTGGTGACCACACTGGTCTAAACTACCAATGCCCCACTGAAATGTGCCATTCACAATGCTTATGAGTAAATACAGAAATACTTTATTCATAAAACAGATTTACAATATCTTACAAATACAAAGGATAAAATATCTTTGTCTAGATCCTGTTAAATGTGTTATTTAGACAGAGTGTGTGAAATGCTCCTCTGCTTCCACAACAACATCTAGAGTGGAGATTATTTTCTGTACAGCTACATTCCATATATATTTACAATGTGCTTGTTTATTTGGCTAACAAGTAAAAACTATTACTATGTAAAAAAACACACGCACGAATGCAGACACACACACACACACACACACACACACACACACACTGTACATACAATCCTTGTGTGAATAGAGCTCCACGTCATCATCATTTCTGTTACAATATGGCTCATTATTACATTATTACACAGACCTGTCAATTCATTACCCCACATGTTAGAATACAGGAACATTACCCCACTCCCCCAACATGTTAGAATACATTACCCCACACCCCCAACATGTTAGAATACAGGAACATTACCCAACTCCCTCAACATTCTAGAATACATTACCCCACTCCCCCCACATGTTAGAATAGTCTTTGGTTATAAACTCTTCCAATGTCATGTCCTGTAATCTCAGTCTTTGGTTATAATCTCTGCCATTGTCATGTCCTGTAATCTCAGTCTTTGGTTATAAACTCTTCCATTGCCATGTCCTGTAATCTCAGTCTTTGGTTATAATCTCTGCCATTGTCATGTCCTGTAATCTCAGTCTTTGCTTATAAACTCTGCCATTGTCATGTCCTGTAATCTCAGTCTTTGGTTATAAACTCTTCCATTGTCATGTCCTGTAATCTCAGTCTTTGGTTATAATCTCTGCCATTGTCATGTCCTGTAATCTCAGTCTTTGGTTATAATCTCTGCCATTGTCATGTCCTGTAATCTCAGTCTTTGGTTATAATCTCTGCCATTGTCATGTCCTGTAATCTCAGTCTTTGGTTATAATCTCTTCCATTGTCATGTCCTGTAATCTCAGTCTTTGGTTATAATCTCTTCCATTGTCATGTCCTGTAATCTCAGTCTTTGGTTATGATCTCTTCCATTGTCATGTCCTGTAATCTCAGTCTTTGGTTATAATCTCTGCCATTGTCATGTCCTGTAATCTCAGTCTTTGGTTATAATCTCTGCCATTGTCATGTCCTGTAATCTCAGTCTTTGGTTATAATCTCTACCATTGTCATGTCCTGTAATCTCAGGCTTTGGTTATAATCTCTTCCATTGTCATGTCCTGTAATCTCAGTCTTTGGTTATAATCTCTTCCATTGTCATGTCCTGTAATCTCAGTCTTTGGTTATAATCTCTGCCATTGTCATGTCCTGTAATCTCAGTTTTTGGTTATAATCTCTGCCATTGTCATGTCCTGTAATCTCAGTCTCTCAGTCTTTGGTTATAATCTCTTCCATTGTCATGTCCTGTAATCTCAGTCTTTGGTTATAATCTCTGCCATTGTCATGTCCTGTAATCTCAGTCTTTGGTTATAATCTCTTCCATTGTCATGTCCTGTAATCTCAGTCTTTGGTTATAATCTCTGCCATTGTCATGTCCTGTAATCTCAGTCTTTGGTTATAATCTCTGCCATTGTCATGTCCTGTAATCTCAGTCTTTGGTTATAATCTCTTCCATTGTCATGTCCTGTAATCTCAGTCTTTGGTTATAATCTCTGCCATTGTCATGTCCTGTAATCTCAGTCTTTGGTTATAATCTCTGCCATTGTCATGTCCTGTAATCTCAGTCTTTAGTTATAATCTCTTCCATTGTCATGTCCTGTAATCTCAGTCTTTGGTTATAATCTCTTCCATTGTCATGTCCTGTAATCTCAGTCTTTGGTTATAATCTCTGCCATTGTCATGTCCTGTCCTCTTCAGTGGGGAAACCTCCAATATAATACAGTACAGTATATCCAAATACTGTAAACTGTACATACTTATTTTATACAGTATAAATACTGTATGCATTCTGGTAATACAATACTGAAGAGTATAAGCAGTACAGTAATACAGTACATTCACTGTCCTGGCTATCTTCCAGGTGTGGGCTGTTTGTTTGGGTGTGGCTGTTTATAGTTCCCATAGCAACGTGAGTGGTGTGTTTGTGACATACTGACATTCTAGTCCTGGGTTCCATGTCCTCTCTCCCTTCCCTCACTTCTCATCGCTCACAGAGCTCTCCACCGCTACTTTGACCTCTTCTATCTGTTCTGCTATCGTCTGTCGTTCTTCTTCGGGTATGGTCGGCATCTTCCGTTCCTCCGCTGGTATCTTCTCGTCGGAGCTGCTGCGGCTGGACAGCTTCTCCATCTCGTCTTCTATCTCGCTGAAGCGTTCGGCCACGCACTGGGCTGTGAGCCTGGCCTCCGGGTCGTGGTCCCAACACTCCTCTATGGAGCCGCACACTATGGCTATGCCCTGTAGGAGGAGGTAGACAACAGGAGCAGAGAATTATAACCTAGCTACTGAGCACTGAGACATATACATAGGATTTGATGTGTGTGAGTGAATGAGAAAGAAAGAGAGGTTAGAGAGATTAGAGAGAGAGATAGGCAGGTAGGCAGGTAGGTAGGTAGGTAGGTAGGTAGGTAGGTAGGTAAGTAGGTAGGTACTGTAGGTAGGTAGGTAGGTAGGTAGGTAGGTAGGTACTGTAGGTAGGTAGGTAGGTAGGTAGGTAGGTAGGTAGGTCAAGAGAGAGAGAGGAGGGAAGAAAGAGAGAGAGGGGGAGAGAGAGAGGGAGGGAAGAGAGAAAGCGAGGGAGAGAGAGAGAGAGAGAGAGGGAGGGAAGAGAGAGAGAAAGGGAGGGAAGAGAGAGAGAGAGAGAGAGAGAGAGAGGGAGGGAAGAGCGAGAGAGAGGGAGGGAAGAGAGAGAGAGAGAGAGAGAGAGAGAGAGAGGGAAGAGAGAGAGCAAGGGAGGGAAGAGAGAGAGAGAGAGAGAGAAAGAGAAAGGGAGGGAAGAGAGAGAGAGAGAGAGAGAGAGAGAGAGAGAGAGAGGGAGGGAAGAGAGAGCAAGAAGGAAAGAGAGTGTGTGTGTCTCTCCCAGTCTGTTACCTGGTGGTTGATCCAGCTGTCTGGGATCTCAGGTCTTCCTCTGTCTCTGAGGAGGTGATCCTTCATGCTCTCCACACCAGGATGCATCTGAACTTTACAGCCATATGGAGGCTCATAGTCCTTCACCTCTGGAACACACAGAGAGAGACAACCAATTAGATCACCTCTGGAACACACAGAGAGAGACAACCAATTAGATCACCTCTGGAACACACAGAGAGAGACAACCAATTAGATCACCTCTGGAACACACAGAGAGACAACCAATTAGATCACCTCTGGAACACACAGAGAGAGACAACCAATTAGATCACCTCTGGAACACACAGAGAGACAACCAATTAGATCACCTCTGGAACACACAGAGAGAGACAACCAATTAGATCACCTCTGGAACACACAGAGTCAACCAATTAGATCACCTCTGGAACACAGAAAGACACAACCAATCAACTTACATCTGTAACACAAACAAACACAGCCAAACAAATCAACGCCACAAACCACAGCCATCATCTGTCAAGTCACAGGCGTTTCTCTACACTCACATTAACATCTGCTAACCATGTGTGTATGTGACAAATAACAGGTGATTTGAAATACACCCGTTTTTATGACAGTAAAACATCTACAGTATAAAGCTCAGCTTCAAACTGCATCATATGAGGTCATGGATACCTACAGCATCTAATGTTATGTTACAGTAGGGGCAAGAGTTAATATAGAGAGCTGTTGTAATGATATAGTAGAGTTAATATAGAGAGCTGTTATTATGTTATAGTAGAGCTAATATAGAGAGCTGTTGTAATGTTACAGTAGAGTTAATATAGAGAGCTGTTGTTATGTTATGTTATAGTAGAGTTAATATAGAGAGCTGTTGTAATGTTATAGTAGAGTTAATACAGAGAGCTGTTGTAATGTTATGTTATAGTAGAGTTAATATAGAGAGCTGTTGTAATGTTATAGTAGAGTTAATACAGAGAGCTGTTGTAATGTTATGTTATAGTAGAGTTAATATAGAGCGCTGTTGTAATGTTATAGTAGAGTTAATACAGAGAGCTGTTGTTATGTTATAGTAGAGTTAATATAGAGAGCTGTTGTAATGTTATGTTATAGTAGAGTTAATATAGAGCGCTGTTGTAATGTTATAGTAGAGTTAATACAGAGAGCTGTTGTTATGTTATAGTAGAGTTAATATAGAGAGCTGTTGTAATGTTATGTTATAGTAGAGTTAATATAGAGAGCTGTTGTAATGTTATGTTATAGTAGAGTTAATATAGAGAGCTGTTGTAATGTTATAGTAGAGTTAATACAGAGAGCTGTTGTTATGTTATAGTAGAGTTAATATAGAGAACTGTTGTGATGTTATGTTATAGTAGAGTTAATATAGAGAGCTGTTGTAATGTTATGTTATAGTAGAGTTAATATAGAGAGCTGTTGTAATGTTATAGTAGAGTTAATACAGAGAGCTGTTGTTATGTTATAGTAGAGTTAATATAGAGAACTGTTGTAATGTTATGTTATAGTAGGGGGTAGATTTATTACAGAGAGCTGTTGTAATGTTATGTTATAGTAGGGGATAGATTTAATACAGAGAGCTGTTGTAATGTTATGTTATAGTAGGGGATAGATTTAATACAGAGAGCTGTTGTTATGTTATGTTATAGTAGGGGGTAGATTTATTACAGAGAGCTGTTGTAATGTTACAGTAGGGGATAGATTTAATACAGAGAGCTGTTGTAATGTTATGTTATAGTAAGGGATAGATTTAATACAGAGAGCTGTTGTAATGTTATGTTATAGTAGGGGATAGATTTAATACAGAGAGCTGTTGTAATGTTATGTTATAGTAGGGGGTAGATTTAATACAGAGAGCTGTTGTAATGTTACAGTAAGGGGTAGATTTAGGGCATTGGCAACAGACGTGCTGAATATGGAGTATATAAAATATGTTTTGATGATTCTTGTTTGGGAACAAAGTTGTGGCCTGGCACTTCTCTTGTGATCATTACTGGAATCAACAAACTTTCACTCAACAAGCAATTAGCCCCCAAAAACTCAGAAATCCAAAACCCATTCAAAACATTACAACTCTAATTAGTTGTATTGTGTTTTCACGCTGAAAAACAGTTGAAGGAAATTGAAAGATCATTCCGCCCGGGCCAAAGAGTATAAAACACAAAGTTCTGGGATATCGTCCAGACCTCATGAAACTGAACTCACAACAGCTGTAAAGTGTGATGGTTTTCACAGCATGAAGTGCTGTTTGTGTCAGGTGTTAACTAACAGCTGATCTAGGAACAGATCCCACAGTCTGTGGTGCTGTCTGTGTCAGGTTCATAGTGTTACCTAACAGCTGATCTAGGAACAGATCCCACAGTCTGTGGTGCTGTCTGTGTCAGGTTCATAGTGTTACCTAACAGCTGATCTAGGAACAGATCCAACAGTCTGTGGTGCTGTCTGTGTCAGGTTCATAGTGTTACCTAACAGCTGATGTAGGAACAGATCCCACAGACTGTGGTGCTGTCTGTGTCAGGTTCATAGTGTTACCTAACAGCTGATGTAGGAACAGATCCCACAGACTGTGGTGCTGTCTGTGTCAGGTTCATAGTGTTACCTAACAGCTAATCTAGGAACAGATCCCACAGTCTGTGGTGCTGTCTGTGTCAGGTTCATACTGTTAACTAACAGCTGATCTAGAACCAGTCTGTGGTGCTGTGTCAGGTTCATAGTGTTAACTAACAGCTGATCTAGAACCAGTCTGTGGTGCTGTGTCAGGTTCATAGTGTTAACTAACAGCTGATCTAGAACCAGTCTGTGGTGCTGTGCCAGGTTCATACTGTTAACTAACAGCTGATCTAGAACCAGTCTGTGGTGCTGTGTCAGGTTCATAGTGTTAACTAACAGCTGATCTAGAACCAGTGAAGGGAGGCACAAGGGCAAAGACTGAAGACCTTCATTAGAGACAAGCAGAACACCAGATATACCCAGTCAGGTAGAGGTATCGTCCAGGAGAGGTCACAGAGGTCAGGAACACCCAGTGTTCAGCTGGATATACCTCTACCTGTAGAGGTATATCCTCCAGGAGAGGTCACAGAGGTCAGGAAGGTCACAAAGGTCAGGAACAGCCAGGAGGTATCCTCCAGGAGAGGTCACAGAGGTCAGGAACACCCAGTCAAGTAGAGGTCACAGAGGTCAGAGGTCACAGAGATTCATCAACAGCTTGGTTGGAACAGTACAGTACAAGGTCCTTGACTGGTGTGTTACAGAGTTACAATACGATCCTGTTACAGTAAGGTCATTCAGTACGTCAGGGTCCTGAATCGCTGTGTGGACCCACAGGAAGTGGAGAGGCCAGAATGGAACCCCGGTCCCGGTCGGACAGGAAACCCAGCTAGGGCAGGGATCGGACCAGGGGACCCTGCAGAAGAAGCTGACTCCACAAGCCCAACACATCCTGTTTTTGATAAGTAGACATGTCCTGTCCCCCCCCCCCCCCCCCCCCTGTTCTGTTTCAGCTTATTTTAAACAGAACACACCCAGGGAGTGTCCCCTGAATGGTGCCCTATTCCCTATATAGCATATGGGGGCTCTGGTCTAAAGTAGTGCACTACATTATGAAACAGGGTGGTTCCTGGACACAGACCCAGACTGTGGGATCTAGTTATTTCTGCTGCTCCTTCAGTTCTCCTCTATTTGAAGACCTGCTGTGTTTCTGCTGAAATGGAATAAATAGCCCAGCTGTTTACCTGACCTGAGAACAGCTATTCACCGAGGTCTGACCTGAGAACAGCTATACACCGAGGTCTGACCTGAGAACAGCTATTCACCGAGGTCTGACCTGAGAACAGCTATTCATCGAGGTCTGACCTGAGAATAGTTATTCACCGAGGTCTGACCTGAGAACAGTTATTCACCGAGGTCTGACCTGAGAACAGCTATTCACCGAGGTCTGACCTGAGGAACAGCTATTCACCGAGGTCTGAGCTGAGAATAGCTAGAGTGCTCTGGTGAACTGAGAGAGTCAGAACAGAGTGCTCTGGTGAACTGAGAGAGTCAGAACAGAGGCCCCCAGTACAGGGAAGATAACACTGCCAGTCCTGTATACAGGGGGAGATGCCCCCAGCACAGGGAAAGATAACACAGCCAGTCCTGTATACAGGGGGAGATGCCCCCAGCACAGGGAAAGATAACACAGCCAGTCCTGTACACAGGGGGAGCAGACCCACAGCACAGGGAAAGATAACACAAGGACAGCTGAGTCTAAAGCTAGCTGAGCCAGACCCAAGGAAAACAGGGCTATACACAGGAACCTTCTCATTAACAGCCTCCTTGCCTCCCTCCCTCGCTCCCTCCCTGTCTGTCTGTCTGCCCCCCTCCCTGTCTGTCTGCCTCCCTCCCTCCCTCCCTCGCTCCCTCCCTCCCTCCCTCCCTGTCTGTCTGTCTGCCCCCCTCCCTGTCTGTCTGTCTGCCTCCTTGCCTGCCTCCCTCCCTGCCAACCTCCCTCCCTGCCTGCCGTGGTCTGCCGTGGTCCTGTCCAAGCCTGGGAGATGCTAGCTATGGGAGATGCTAGCTATGTGGAGAATTCTGTGGTTTTGGTAACAGATGTCACACGAGGGACCGAAAGCTGCTCTCCTCTCACTGGGGCCCCGGCCGCATAGTAAATACCAGGTCCAACAATAAAAGTACTCGTAGGGACAAGGTTTATGACAGTTTCCTTTTCAGATAATCTGTCCGTCTGTCTGAAACCTCCATGGGTCTACTGGCTGAGAGAGAGAGAGAGAGAGAGAGAGAGAGAGAGAGAGGTAAAGAGAGAGAGAGAGAGAGAGAGAGAGAGAGAGAGATAGAGGTAAAGAGAGATAGAGAGAGAGAGAGGTAGAGAGAGAGGTAGAGAGAGAGAGACAGAGAGAGAGAGGTAGAGAGAGAGAGAGAGAGAGAGAGAGAGGTAGAGAGAGAGAGAGAGAGAGAGAGAGAGAGAGAGAGAGGTAGAGAGAGAGAGAGAGAGAGAGAGAGAGAGAGAGAGAGAGAGAGAGAGAGAGAGAGAGAGAGAGAGAGAGAGAGAGAGAGAGAGAGAGAGAGAGAGAGAGAGAGAGCAGAACCCTCAATACATCACTATGGAAAATAACCCCACCAGACACTTGAGCTTATCTTTCTCCCAGTCCCA
This sequence comes from Oncorhynchus clarkii lewisi, assembly GCF_045791955.1. Classification (NCBI taxonomy): domain Eukaryota; kingdom Metazoa; phylum Chordata; class Actinopteri; order Salmoniformes; family Salmonidae; genus Oncorhynchus; species Oncorhynchus clarkii. The sequence continues at coordinate 33,706 of NW_027258137.1, read as the reverse complement.
AGGAAAGTTATAGGAGATATTATGGAGGTTTTAGCTTGTGGCTAACACATTGTGACCTAGTTAGCTAATGTGACCATTAGCTGTGGTAGAGCTGCAGAAGCAGAGCCAACAGGCGGACTTCCATTCTGCTGACAGCATCTAGCATTGTAAGCAGGCCTGTTCAGACTTGAAGAGAACTGTCGATATTGTACAACACAAACACAACTCAAAACCTGACTGTTGAGACTGTTATAGAATTGTCAACTCTCCCCACGGTTATATACACTATAAATAGAGTAGTATGTGGACATCCCTTCAAATGAGTGGTTTCCGCTATTTCAGCCACAGCCGTTGATGACAGGTGTATAAAATCGAGCACACCGCCATGCAATCTTCATAGACAAACATTGGCAATGGAATGGCCCTACTGAAGAGCTCAGTGACTTTCAACGAGGCACCGTCCAACAAGTCAGTTCGTCAAATTTCTGCCCTGCTAGAGCTGCCCCCCGGTCAACTGTAAGCGCTGTTATTGTGAAGTGGAAACGTCTAGGAGCAACAACGGCTCAGCCGCTAAGTGGTAGGCCCCATAAGCTCACAGAGCAAGTGCTGAAGCGTGAAGCGCATAAATATTGTCTGGTTCCAATCAAGCTTCACCATCTGGCAGTCCGACAAATCAAATCTGGGTTTGGCGAATGCCAGGAGAACGCTACCTGCCCCAATGCATAGTGCCAACTGTAAAGTTTGGTGGAGGAGGAATAATGGTCTGGTGCTGTTTTTCATGGTTCGGGCCCCTTAGTTCCAGCGAAGGGAAATGTTAACGCTACACAATGGCATTCTAGATGATTCTGTGCTTGAAACTTTGTGGCAACAGTTTGGGGGAAGGCCCTTTCCTGTTTCAGCATGACAATGTCCCTGTGCGCAAAGTGAGGTCCATACTGCAATGGTTTGTCGAGATCAGTGTGGAAGAACTTGACTGGCCTGCGCAGACTGGCCTGACCTCAACCCTATCGAACACCTTTGGGATGAATTGAACGCAGACTGCGAGCCAGGCCTAATCTCCCAACATCTGTGCCCGACCTCACTAATGCTCTTGTGGCTGAATGGAAGCAAGTCCCTGCAGCAATGTTCCAACATCTAGTGGAAAGCCTTCCTAGAAGAGTGGAGGCTGTTATAGCAGCAATGTTCCGACATCTAGTGGAAAGCCTTCCCAGAAGAGAGGAGGCAGTT
>NW_027258137.1:20000-27500 GCF_045791955.1 Oncorhynchus clarkii lewisi | reverse complement strand
ACTACTAGTTACTGTATGAGATACTCTACCATCACACTACTAGTTACTGTATGAGGTGATCTACCATCACACTACTAGTTACTGTATGAGATACTCTACCATCACACTACTAGTTACTGTATGAGATACTCTACCATCACACTACTAGTTACTGTATGAGGTGATCTACCATCACACTACTAGTTACTGTATGAGGTGATCTACCATCACACTACTAGTTACTGTATGAGGTGATCTACCATCACACTACTAGTTACTGTATGAGGTGATCTACCATCACACTACTAGTTACTGTATGAGGTGATCTACCATCACACTACTAGTTACTGTATGAGGTGATCTACCATCACACTACTAGTTACTGTATGAGGTGATCTACCATCACACTACTAGTTACTGTATGAGGTGATCTACCATCACACTACTAGTTACTGTATGAGATACTCTACAATCACACTACTAGTTACTGTATGAGGTGATCTACCATTACACTACTAGTTACTGTATGAGGTGATCTACCATGACACTACTAGTTACTGTATGAGGTGATCTACCATCACACTACTAGTTACTGTATGAGGTGATCTACCATCACACTACTAGTTACTGTATGAGGTGATCTACCATTACACTACTAGTTACTGTATGAGGTGATCTACCATCACACTACTAGTTACTGTATGAGATACTCTACCATCACACTACTAGTTACTGTATGAGATACTCTACCATCACACTACTAGTTACTGTATGAGATACTCTACCATCACACTACTAGTTACTGTATGAGATACTCTACCATCACACTACTAGTTACTGTATGAGATACTCTACCATGACACACTGCTAGTTACTGTATGAGATACTCTACCATCACACTACTAGTTACTGTATGAGATACTCTACCATCACACTACTAGTTACTGTATGAGATACTCTACCATCACACACTACTAGTTACTGTATGAGATACTCTACCATCACACTACTAGTTACTGTATGAGATACTCTACCATGACACTACTAGTTACTGTATGAGATACTCTACCATGACACTACTAGTTACTGTATGAGATACTCTACCATGACACACTACTAGTTACTGTATGAGATACTCTACCATCACACTACTAGTTACTGTATGAGATACTCTACCATGACACTACTAGTTACTGTATGAGATACTCTACCATCACACTACTAGTTACTGTATGAGATACTCTACCATGACACTACTAGTTACTGTATGAGATACTCTACCATCACACTGCTAGTTACTGTATGAGATACTCTACCATCACACACTACTAGTTACTGTATGAGATACTCTACCATGACACACTGCTAGTTACTGTATGAGATACTCTACCATCACACTACTAGTTACTGTATGAGATACTCTACCATGACACACTACTAGTTACTGTATGAGATACTCTACCATCACACTACTAGTTACTGTATGAGATACTCTACCATCACACTACTAGTTACTGTATGAGATACTCTACCATCACACACTACTAGTTACTGTATGAGATACTCTACCATCACACTACTAGTTACTGTATGAGATACTCTACCATGACACTACTAGTTACTGTATGAGATACTCTACCATGACACTACTAGTTACTGTATGAGATACTCTACCATGACACACTACTAGTTACTGTATGAGATACTCTACCATCACACTACTAGTTACTGTATGAGATACTCTACCATGACACTACTAGTTACTGTATGAGATACTCTACCATCACACTACTAGTTACTGTATGAGATACTCTACCATGACACTACTAGTTACTGTATGAGATACTCTACCATCACACTGCTAGTTACTGTATGAGATACTCTACCATTACACTACTAGTTACTGTATGAGGTGATCTACCATCACACTACTAGTTACTGTATGAGGTGATCTACCATCACACTACTAGTTACTGTATGAGATACTCTACCATCACACACTACTAGTTACTGTATGAGATACTCTACCATTACACTACTAGTTACTGTATGAGGTGATCTACCATCACACTACTAGTTACTGTATGAGGTGATCTACCATTACACTACTAGTTACTGTATGAGGTGATCTACCATCACACTACTAGTTACTGTATGAGGTGATCTACCATCACACTACTAGTTACTGTATGAGGTGATCTACCATCACACTACTAGTTACTGTATGAGGTGATCTACCATCACACTACTAGTTACTGTATGAGGTGATCTACCATCACACTACTAGTTACTGTATGAGGTGATCTACCATCACACTACTAGTTACTGTATGAGGTGATCTACCATCACACTACTAGTTACTGTATGAGGTGATCTACCATCACACTACTAGTTACTGTATGAGGTGATCTACCATCACACTACTAGTTACTGTATGAGGTGATCTACCATCACATTACTAGTTACTGTATGAGATACTCTACAATCACACTACTAGTTACTGTATGAGGTGATCTACCATTACACTACTAGTTACTGTATGAGGTGATCTACCATGACACTACTAGTTACTGTATGAGGTGATCTACCATCACACTACTAGTTACTGTATGAGGTGATCTACCATCACACTACTAGTTACTGTATGAGGTGATCTACCATTACACTACTAGTTACTGTATGAGGTGATCTACCATCACACTACTAGTTACTGTATGAGATACTCTACCATCACACTACTAGTTACTGTATGAGATACTCTACCATCACACTACTAGTTACTGTATGAGATACTCTACCATCACACTACTAGTTACTGTATGAGATACTCTACCATCACACTACTAGTTACTGTATGAGATACTCTACCATGACACACTGCTAGTTACTGTATGAGATACTCTACCATCACACTACTAGTTACTGTATGAGATACTCTACCATGACACACTACTAGTTACTGTATGAGATACTCTACCATCACACTACTAGTTACTGTATGAGATACTCTACCATCACACTACTAGTTACTGTATGAGATACTCTACCATCACACACTACTAGTTACTGTATGAGATACTCTACCATCACACTACTAGTTACTGTATGAGATACTCTACCATGACACTACTAGTTACTGTATGAGATACTCTACCATGACACTACTAGTTACTGTATGAGATACTCTACCATGACACACTACTAGTTACTGTATGAGATACTCTACCATCACACTACTAGTTACTGTATGAGATACTCTACCATGACACTACTAGTTACTGTATGAGATACTCTACCATCACACTACTAGTTACTGTATGAGATACTCTACCATGACACTACTAGTTACTGTATGAGATACTCTACCATCACACTGCTAGTTACTGTATGAGATACTCTACCATCACACACTACTAGTTACTGTATGAGATACTCTACCATGACACACTGCTAGTTACTGTATGAGATACTCTACCATCACACTACTAGTTACTGTATGAGATACTCTACCATGACACACTACTAGTTACTGTATGAGATACTCTACCATCACACTACTAGTTACTGTATGAGATACTCTACCATCACACTACTAGTTACTGTATGAGATACTCTACCATCACACACTACTAGTTACTGTATGAGATACTCTACCATCACACTACTAGTTACTGTATGAGATACTCTACCATGACACTACTAGTTACTGTATGAGATACTCTACCATGACACTACTAGTTACTGTATGAGATACTCTACCATGACACACTACTAGTTACTGTATGAGATACTCTACCATCACACTACTAGTTACTGTATGAGATACTCTACCATGACACTACTAGTTACTGTATGAGATACTCTACCATCACACTACTAGTTACTGTATGAGATACTCTACCATGACACTACTAGTTACTGTATGAGATACTCTACCATCACACTGCTAGTTACTGTATGAGATACTCTACCATCACACACTACTAGTTACTGTATGAGATACTCTACCATCACACTACTAGTTACTGTATGAGATACTCTACCATGACACTACTAGTTACTGTATGAGATACTCTACCATGACACTACTAGTTACTGTATGAGATACTCTACCATCACACACTACTAGTTACTGTATGAGATACTCTACCATGACACTACTAGTTACTGTATGAGATACTCTACCATGACACTACTAGTTACTGTATGAGATACTCTACCATCACACTACTAGTTACTGTATGAGATACTCTACCACCACACTACTAGTTACTGTATGAGGTGATCTACCATCACACTACTAGTTACTGTATGAGATACTCTACCATCACACTACTAGTTACTGTATGAGATACTCTACCATCACACTACTAGTTACTGTATGTGGTGATCTACCATCACACTACTAGTTACTGTATGAGGTGATCTACCATCACACTACTAGTTACTGTATGAGATACTCTACAATCACACTACTAGTTACTGTATGAGATACTCTACCATCACACACTACTAGTTACTGTATGAGATACTCTACCATCACACTACTAGTTACTGTATGTGGTGATCTACCATCACACTACTAGTTACTGTATGAGGTGATCTACCATCACACTACTAGTTACTGTATGAGATACTCTACAATCACACTACTAGTTACTGTATGAGGTGATCTACCACGACACTACTAGTTACTGTATGAGGTGATCTACCATCACACTACTAGTTACTGTATGAGATACTCTACCATCACACTACTAGTTACTGTATGAGGTGATCTACCATCACACTACTAGTTACTGTATGAGATACTCTACCATGACACTACTAGTTACTGTATGAGGTGATCTACCATCACACTACTAGTTACTGTATGAGATACTCTACCATGACACTACTAGTTACTGTATGAGATACTCTACCATGACACTACTAGTTACTGTATGAGATACTCTACCATCACACTACTAGTTACTGTATGAGATACTCTACCATCACACTACTAGTTACTGTATGAGATACTCTACCACGACACTACTAGTTACTGTATGAGATACTCTACCATCACACACTACTAGTTACTGTATGAGATACTCTACCATCACACACTACTAGTTACTGTATGAGATACTCTACCATGACACTACTAGTTACTGTATGAGATACTCTACCATGACACTACTAGTTACTGTATGAGATACTCTACCATCACACACTACTAGTTACTGTATGAGATACTCTACCATGACACTACTAGTTACTGTATGAGATACTCTACCATGACACTACTAGTTACTGTATGAGATACTCTACCATCACACTACTAGTTACTGTATGAGATACTCTACCACCACACTACTAGTTACTGTATGAGGTGATCTACCATCACACTACTAGTTACTGTATGAGATACTCTACCATCACACTACTAGTTACTGTATGAGATACTCTACCATCACACTACTAGTTACTGTATGAGATACTCTACCATCACACACTACTAGTTACTGTATGAGATACTCTACCATCACACTACTAGTTACTGTATGTGGTGATCTACCATCACACTACTAGTTACTGTATGAGGTGATCTACCATCACACTACTAGTTACTGTATGAGATAATCTACAATCACACTACTAGTTACTGTATGAGATACTCTACCATCACACACTACTAGTTACTGTATGAGATACTCTACCATCACACTACTAGTTACTGTATGTGGTGATCTACCATCACACTACTAGTTACTGTATGAGGTGATCTACCATCACACTACTAGTTACTGTATGAGATACTCTACAATCACACTACTAGTTACTGTATGAGGTGATCTACCACGACACTACTAGTTACTGTATGAGGTGATCTACCATCACACTACTAGTTACTGTATGAGATACTCTACCATGACACTACTAGTTACTGTATGAGGTGATCTACCATAACACTACTAGTTACTGTATGAGATACTCTACCATGACACTACTAGTTACTGTATGAGATACTCTACCATGACACTACTAGTTACTGTATGAGATACTCTACCATCACACTACTAGTTACTGTATGAGATACTCTACCATCACACTACTAGTTACTGTATGAGATACTCTACCACGACACTACTAGTTACTGTATGAGATACTCTACCATCACACACTACTAGTTACTGTATGAGATACTCTACCATCACACACTACTAGTTACTGTATGAGATACTCTACCATGACACTACTAGTTACTGTATGAGATACTCTACCATGACACTACTAGTTACTGTATGAGATACTCTACCATGACACTACTAGTTACTGTATGAGATACTCTACCACCACACTACTAGTTACTGTATGAGATACTCTACCATCACACTACTAGTTACTGTATGAGATACTCTACCATGACACTACTAGTTACTGTATGAGATACTCTACCATGACACTACTAGTTACTGTATGAGATACTCTACCACCACACTACTAGTTACTGTATGAGATACTCTACCATCACACTACTAGTTACTGTATGAGATACTCTACCAGGACACTACTAGTTACTGTATGAGATACTCTACCATCACACACTACTAGTTACTGTATGAGATACTCTACCATCACACACTACTAGTTACTGTATGAGATACTCTACCATGACACTACTAGTTACTGTATGAGATACTCTACCATGACACTACTAGTTACTGTATGAGATACTCTACCATCACACTGCTAGTTACTGTATGAGATACTCTACCATCACACACTACTAGTTACTGTATGAGATACTCTACCATCACACTACTAGTTACTGTATGAGATACTCTACCATGACACTACTAGTTACTGTATGAGATACTCTACCATGACACTACTAGTTACTGTATGAGATACTCTACCATGACACTACTAGTTACTGTATGAGATACTCTACCATGACACTACTAGTTACTGTATGAGATACTCTACCATCACACTACTAGTTACTGTATGAGATACTCTACCACCACACTACTAGTTACTGTATGAGGTGATCTACCATCACACTACTTGTTACTGTATGAGATACTCTACCACGACACTACTAGTTACTGTATGAGATACTCTACCATCACACACTACTAGTTACTGTATGAGATACTCTACCATCACACACTACTAGTTACTGTATGAGATACTCTACCATCACACTACTAGTTACTGTATGAGATACTCTACCATCACACACTACTAGTTACTGTATGAGATACTCTACCATGACACTACTAGTTACTGTATGAGATACTCTACCATGACACTACTAGTTACTGTATGAGATACTCTACAATCACACTACTAGTTACTGTATGAGGTGATCTACCATCACACTACTAGTTACTGTATGAGGTGATCTACCACGACACTACTAGTTACTGTATGAGGTGATCTACCACGACACTACTAGTTACTGTATGAGGTGATCTACCATCACACTACTAGTTACTGTATGAGATACTCTACCATCACACTACTAGTTAC